>NC_058084.1:29044114-29234114 GCF_014858855.1 Bufo gargarizans | reverse complement strand
CCTCAGTCCAACCCTGTTTAACATCTACATCAATGAGCTGGCGGCGGCTCTGGAGTCCTCCACAGCACCTGGTCTCACCCTCCATGACACTGAGGTGAAATTTCTCCTTTATGCAGATGATCTTCTGCTACTATCGCCAACTGAGAAAGGTCTCCAAGATAACCTGAAAATCCTGGAGAAGTTCAGTAGCACATGGGCACTGCCCATCAATCCAAAGAAAACCAACATCATGGTGTTCCAGAAAAGAAATCGAAAAGCAGCCGGGCGTCCTCCCTTCCTGCTAAACAACTGTCCAATTTCAGAAACAGACAGCTACACCTACCTGGGCCTAGAAATCAGCCAATCAGGGAATTTTAAGAAAGCCATGGAAACACTGAAAGACAAGGCGAGCAAAACCTTCTATGCCATCAGAAGGCATCTGTATCACCTTAAAGCACCAGTGACCGTCTGGCTTAAAATCCTTGACACCATCATCGCCCCAATCCTCCTGTATGGCAGCGAAGTCTGGGGCCCAGACACATACCCAGACCGGGCAAAGTGGGACTCTGGGCCAACAGAACTATTCCACCTAGAACTCTGCAAACACTTTCTCCAGGTCCACAGGGGCACCTCAAACAGCGCCTGTCGAGCAGAACTGGGCAGATTCCCACTCTACTTTGCCGTACAGAAGAGGGCGCTATCATTCAGAGCCCATCTACTAAGCAGCAGTCCCAGCTCCTACCATCACAAAGCCTTGCTACACCAAGAAGCCCCAGAAAAACAAAGCACCCTGCAACAAGTCACCCAAACCCAGCCTGCCCAATGCACCAACCAATATAGCCTGACAAAGGGCGAAATCCAGAGGACGATACACAAGTACAAAGAGGAGTATATTAGCGTCTGGAGGAACGACATAAGAACATCCCAGAAGCTGACAGTATACCAGAGCCTGCAGAGGGAGTACAAACTGGCCCCATATCTGGAGAAACTCCCCAATCCAGGAGACAGACAGATCCTGAGCCGGTACAGACTGAGCGCCCACAGCCTGCTCATTGAATCCGGACGTCACCGACAGAGGTACATGCCCAGGGAGAGCAGACTGTGCCAGCAGTGCGACCAGGACACCGTGGAGGATGAGGCTCATTTCCTGCTGCGGTGCCCCAAATACTCAGCAGTGAGAGAGACTCACTTCAGGAGACTGTCTGATCTCTGCCCAGACTTCACCTCCATGGAGGAGGAAGAGAGACTCTCCATACTGCTGGGGGAAGAGGAGAACACAGCGGCCATAGCAGCACAATATATTACTGCCTGCCATGGACTGAGAGGAGCCTGATATACTATGGACTCCTATACCCCCAACCCTGTATATGTCCTCATCCCCCAACCCTACCCAATTATTTACCACTTGCTTTGGCAATGCTAAAATGTATTTAGTCCTGCCAATAAAGCTGATTTGATTTGATTTTGATTTGATTTGATAGATAATAGATAGATAGATAGAGAGAGAGAGATAGATAGATAGATAGATAATAGATAGATAGATAGATAGATAGATAGATAGAGAGATAGATAGATAGATAGATATGAGATAGATATTAGATAGATAGATAGATAGAAGATAGATAGAAGGATAGATAGATAGATAGATAGAGAGATAGATAGATAGATAGATAGAGAGATAGATAGATAGATAATAGATAGATAGATAATAGATAGATAGATAGATAGATAGAGAGATAGATAGATAGATAGATAGAGAGATAGATAGATAGATAGATGATAGATAGATAGATAGATAGATAGATAGATAGATAGATAGGAGATAGATATTAGATAGATAGATAGATAGATAGATAGGAGATAGATAGATAGATAGATAGATAGATAGATAGATATGTGATAGATAGTCCCACATGTTTTGGCAATACTAATGTATAATTTTAGACCTGCCAAAAAAGCTTTATTGATTGAGTAATAGATAGAGGATAAATAGATATAAGATATATAGACTGATTTATTAGAATGTTCGGCCACCTGGAGAGTCGCTTCATGTTGGACACCCGCACAGTCCCATCAGGGCAGACATTTTCCGCACACAGATAAACTCCGGCCGGCTGGAGATGTGAGACATTTGTCTTGTTCTGTGACATCTTAACAATACCTGGATCCAAACCTGAGAAACCCGTCATCTCCCCTCCGAGATTTATCGCTGATCTCCACACACCGCGGGGTAATAATAATAACGAGGAGGGGGGGTGCAAATAATGAAGGGGGGGGCGGTGTGAAGAGGGTGATTACATTCCTGACTTTATGGAAAGTTAAAGATCTAGGAAAATTCTAAGACTGTCCGGAGACTGCGGATGGAGCCACCATCTTCCAGAGATACAATGTGTCTATAGAAAGGTCAGACAAAGTAAAAGACGTAACATTGGTGGTGGATCTATCTCATATCTACCGTATCTATCTAATGTCTATTATCTATCTATCTATCTATCTATCTCATATCTATCATCTATCTATCATCTATCTATCATCTATCTATCTATCTATCTATCTATCTCATATCTACCGTATCTATCTATCTATCACATATCTATCTAATATCTATCTATCTATCTATCCATCTCCTATCTATTATCTATCTATTATCTATCTATTATCTATCTATCTATCTATCTATCCATCTCTATGAAGCAGTACTGCCCTCTTTATCTCTCTGACGATCATTACTTCTATCGGCGTCTAGTAATAATCCGTATTGCGCTGAGACGCGTGACTGCGCGCTGGGGGGGGGGCACCTTACAGCAGCCATGCTGCGGCGTTACCTCCTGGGTGCACAGAAGTCTCCGTTCTCTGTAGATGAAGATGTTTTTCGCTTACTTTCAATTAATTAGCGCATTGATTTGCTGTGACCTTTTGCACTGCGGGGCGTAATCTCATTTTGTGATCTTATAAAGGTTTGATAAAGCACTAAAACGTCCTGATTTGATTTAACATTCGCCTTGTCCGGGTCTGAGAGGGGTCCGCTCGTCCCCTTGTAAACATTGATTCAGTGGGGGCCCCACATGTGCACAAGTCAAACGCTCCCCTTGCACCTGACACGGCAACTCCTTGTCACCGGGCGGATTATGATCCGTGCCGATCCATGATGAGATCTGAATTACATTTATCTTCTCGGACTTGTCCTCTCTGCAGCACATAAGTTTGAATAATCAACCTGGGGCCATACCTGACCCTGAGATCAATATCCTTCTACCAGAGCTAGAAATATCTAAGATAGTCAGTCAAAGCCCAACCTTCAGCAACATTTTGGATTTTGAATCTAAAAAGGTCCAAATTTCTGTTCATTTGCTGCTTAATACAGCTTCAAAGTTGCAGGTGTTTTCCTGAAACAGAGCTCCAAATCCCCTGCCTACAAGCAGCCACCACTAGAGGAAGCTCAGGAGCGTACCATAGACACATCCATAAATCCAACACTAAAGGAAAGGCGCGGGAGCTTACTGCATAGCAGTGATATAACAAAATCAATAATAAGGCATTCTAGAGTAATCTCCTGAGCTCCCTCTAGTGGTGGCTGTATATATCTGTATGTAGTAATCTCCTGAGCTCCCTCTAGTGGTGGCTGTATATATCTGTATGCAGTAATCTCCTGAGCTCCCTCTGGTGGTGGCTGTATATATCTGTATGCAGTAATCTCCTGAGCTCCCTCTAGTGTGGCTGTATATATCTGTATGCAGTAATCTCCTGAGCTCCCTCTAGTGTGGCTGTATATATCTGTATGCAGTAATCTCCTGAGCTCCCTCTAGTGGTGGCTGTATATATCTGTATGTAGTAATCTCCTGAGCTCCCTCTGGTGGTGGCTGTATATATCTGTATGCAGTAATCTCCTGAGCTCCCTCTAGTGTGGCTGTATATATCTGTATGCAGTAATCTCCTGAGCTCCCTCTAGTGGTGGCTGTATATATCTGTATGCAGTAATCTCCTGAGCTCCCTCTAGTGGTGGCTGTATATATCTGTATGTAGTAATCTCCTGAGCTCCCTCTGGTGGTGGCTGTATATATCTGTATGTAGTAATCTCCTGAGCTCCCTCTAGTGGTGGCTGTATATATCTGTATGCAGTAATCTCCTGAGCTCCCTCTGGTGGTGGCTGTATATATCTGTATGCAGTAATCTCCTGAGCTCCCTCTGGTGGTGACTGTATATATCTGTATGCAGTAATCTCCTGAGCTCCCTCTAGTGTGGCTGTATATATCTGTATGCAGTAATCTCCTGAGCTCCCTCTAGTGGTGGCTGTATATATCTGTATGTAGTAATCTCCTGAGCTCCCTCTAGTGGTGGCTGTATATATCTGTATGTAGTAATCTCCTGAGCTCCCTCTAGTGGTGGCTGTATATATCTGTATGTAGTAATCTCCTGAGTTCCCTCTAGTGGTGGCTGTATATATCTGTATGCAGTAATCTCCTGAGCTCCCTCTAGTGGTGGCTGTATATATCTGTATATAGTAATCTCCTGAGCTCCCACTAGTGGTGGCTGTGTATATCTGTATGCAGTAATCTCCTGAGCTCCCTCTAGTGGTGGCTGTATATATCTGTATGTAGTAATCTCCTGAGCTCCCTCTAGTGGTGGCTGTATATATCTGTATGCAGTAATCTCCTGAGCTCCCTCTAGTGGTGGTTGTATATATCTGTATATAGTAATCTCCTGAGCTCCCTCTAGTAGTGGCTGTATATATCTGTATATAGTAATCTCCTGAGCTCCCACTAGTGGTGGCTGTGTATATCTGTATGCAGTAATCTCATGAGCTCCCTCTAGTGGTGGCTGTATATATCTGTATGTAGTAATCTCCTGAGCTCCCTCTAGTGGTGGCTGTATATATCTGTATGCAGTAATCTCCTGAGCTCCCTCTAGTGGTGGCTGTATATATCTGTATGTAGTAATCTCCTGAGCTCCCTCTAGTGGTGGCTGTATATATCTGTATGTAGTAATATTCTGAGCTCCCTCTAGTGGTGGCTGTATATATCTCTATATAGTAATATCCTGAGCTCCCTCTAGTGGTGGCTGTATATATCTGTATGCAGTAATCTCCTGAGCTTCCTCTAGTGTTGGCTGTGTATATCTGTATGTAGTAATCTCCAGAGCTCCCTCTCGTGGTGGCTATATATATCTGTATGTAGTAATCTCCTGAGCTCCCTCTAGTGGTGGCTGTATATATCTATATGCAGCAATCTCCTGAGCTCCCTCTAGTGGTGGCTGTATATATCTGTATGTAGTAATATTCTGAGCTCCCTCTAGTGGTGGCTGTATATATCTCTATATAGTAATATCCTGAGCTCCCTCTAGTGGTGGCTGTATATATCTGTATGTAGTAATCTCCTGAGCTCCCTCTAGTGGTGGCTGTGTATATCTGTATGTAGTAATCTCCCGAGCTCCCTCTCGTGGTGGCTATATATATCTGTATGTAGTAATCTCCTGAGCTCCCTCTAGTGGTGGCTGTATATATCTATATGCAGCAATCTCCTGAGCTCCATCTAGTGGTGGCTGTATATATCTGTATGTAGTAATCTCCTGAGCTTCCTCTAGTGGTGGCTGTATATATCTGTATGTAGTAATCTCCTGAGCTCCCTCTAGTGGTGGCTGTATATATCTGTATGCAGTAATCTCCTGAGCTCCCTCTAGTGGTGGCTGTATATATCTGTATGCAGTAATCTCCTGAGCTCCCTCTAGTGGTGGCTGTATATATCTGTATGTAGGAATCTCCTGAGCTCCCTCTAGTGGTGGCTGTATAATCTGTATGTAGTAATCTCCTGAGCTCCCTCTAGTGGTGGCTGTATATATCTGTATGCAGTAGCCTCCTGAGCGCCTTCTAGTGGTGTGTGTGTGTGTATATATATATATATATATATATATATATATATACTGTAAGCTTCTTAATATCTTCATGTATTTATTGGGGTGGGGGGCAAAAAAGCACTCCCACCTCTTATTTATACTTATCCAAATGCAGAAATAACTCTCCTATGTCCCCAGGTGGCACCTGCCTCTTGCTGTTTTCAGCGCTGTATGGCTATGTTATGGCGGTCAGAGGCACCGTCCCTTTAAAGCCACACTTCTAAAGTCACCAGATGTCACCCATCATCTCTTTCAAACATCCTCAATAAATTTTTTGCTTTTTCCTTTTTACCCTGTGTAGGGAGCAATAAAACCTGATGCTGCCCAGAAACAGTCAACAAGATGACGCCGGCAGACCTGTTATTCATACTTAGTTTCTGCATTCGCTTCTTTAAGCTGAGACTAGGCTGATTGGCTCAGATTACCTCCAAAAGGCTTTGATAGTCTGCTGTGGTCCTAATATGTGACATCATCACAGTGGATCTGATGTCACTTCCTGGAGGACCGACACTGGGGGGAGGGTTTAGCTGCCATTTGTCTATGGGTCTGTATTTATATTAAAGGGACACTCAGGGCTAAACATGTACACTGCGTGCAGGTCCTGCAGTCATTACACCCATTTCACCTACAGTCCCCGGACATGTCCCTGTAACAGCGTCACTGTCCTCATCGACTTTAGCAGCGGAATAATTGGTGGGCACCAAAAACACATTGCATATAACGGGGTGGGGTGCAACATATAAGAAAAACCAAAACTGAGAAAAAATAGGAGAAAGAAGGACACCCCATACTGTATATATCTGTCCACCCAGATGGATAAGAAGCAATATTTATTCAATCAAAAATACCAAGGAAAATCCCAAAAAGCTCCAAAAAGTTAACTTTTTTGGGTGCATAGATTTAGATATACTGTTAATGTGGTTGATTCTCTTGCTTTTTCTCACTGTCCCCATCTGACCGGACTTGATATCCTCATTGGCATTGCATTCAGCAAGTGAAGGGTTACAGCAGCCATATCCTACCGCTATTGTCTGGAGCATTTAGATGCTGAGTGTCCGGCCGAAGATCCTAGTTGATGCCCTGATCAATTCCTCATCAAATCTTAATGTGCGTCTTAACTCAAGTGTGGCATCTTAATCAGAGAGAGGACTGCGGGGGGACGGGTCCATCAGCTGGGGGTCTGCTCACAATTTATACTCCTCAGGTGACCGGCGGCAGGTTAGTGTCGCAGTGCCTCCTGCTGGCTGCAGCGTAAGAGGTAAAACATGGCAGCCGCGGGGGGCCGCTGAGACGGCAGTCACGTAACACGGAGAAATACCCAAGTCGTGGAGATAAATGACTGCAGAGGATCTGGCACTGCTGTAAAATGAAGCAGCTGGAACCTGTGAGGGACATAGTCCAGGGACTGACGGTCGGAGACAGCATTGTCAGTTATATTTAGGCATCTTCGGTGAGAGATGGCGCTGATATACACGTGGGAAAGGTCTTATGAGTAATACACTCTCAATATTGAAATTGCCATGCCAGGAAGAACAAGCCATGAGGTTCTGCAGATCGACAAAGTAGCAGGTGTCGCAAAGATCTGCAGATGATGAAATTTATGGCACCTAGCTCCAATCTGTGGCATGTGGGAGGGGCATAAAAGTTTGAAAGCAAAGTTTTTTAGCTACATGAAACCTCAAAAATCATGTGGGGTGATTGTGTGATGTCTCCTGTTTGTTGGCGTGTCAGTTATCGCCACTTGTCACAAACTGAGAGGGTTAGGAGCCTTGCACTGAGAGACCTTTATTTATCACTCCAGCAGATCGCTAAGCGCCTAGGCCGAGATGTCAGCCTTGTTCAACTTTGTGTGTCCCGGTGGTTGGGAGAACAAAGGTGAACGGGAATGACAGCAAGAGGTGCAGAGAGGAGAATCTCTGCCCGGACGGATCGTCTGATGAGAAGAATGGTGTGTGGTGACCCATTCTGTGCTGCAAGACAAATTGTCATATCCCAAGCCTAGGGCGGCAAACAGTTTCTACAGAAAACATAAGAAGGCGTCTGTGCGACATTGGGTTACAATTAGGTCCATCTACAGGTGTTCACTGACCTCACGCCACTGCTGTCAATGACTATCATGGTGCAGAGCAAGACGACAATGAAGGCTGGAATAGAGGTCTGTCTTCTTCCAAGATGAGTCCCGCTTTTGTCTCGGATGCAGTGATGGCGGAGATTGGTCTGGAGACCACATGGGCAACTCCATGAATAGGCCTTCACAAGGGAACGTCACACGGGCGCTACTCCTGGGATTATGGTGTGGGGTGGCATAATGTATGGTAGCCAGACCCCAGGCATTGATTTGCTTGTGGAACCGGTGGCACAGCCATTTATCCAAAGTGTCCCCAGAGCTGTTTTCAAACAGGACATCACGAGGCCACATATTGCTTGTGGAGAGCAGTCTGCATGGCCTAAACATGCTACCATGGACTGCAGAGTTTTCCATCTGTCCCCTCTTATCCTCCTTTTATCTCTCCTTATCTCTGTCCCTTTTATCTCCCCTCTGAGTCCTCCTCTGCTCCTCTTGTCCCCCACCCACTCCTCTCTCCTCTGTCCCATCTTGTCCTTCCTTGGCCTCTTTTGTTCTCTTGCCCCATTGCTCCTGTGTCCCCTCTCATTACTTTTCTGCCCCTTCCTGTCCCTCCTCGGACCCTTCCTGTCCCTCCTCGGACCCTTCCTGTCCCTCCTTGGCCCATTCGTGTCCTTCTTCTGTCCCCTCTTGTCTCTCCTCTGCCTTGTTGTCCATCTCATTCCTTCTCTGTCACTCTCATGTTCATTTTCATTACTTCTCTGTCCCCTCTTCTACCTCCTTAGCTTCCATCTTATCCCACATTTGTTTTCTGTCTCTTTTTCCTCTCTTCTCTCCTTCTTTCTGATCTCTTCCCATCCCACTTTCCCCTCTCCCTTTTGTCCCTCCTTATCCAGGTTCTTTTCTGTTCTCTTCTTGTTTCTCTTTGTTCCCTCATTGTCTCTCCTCATCTTCTCCCAACTTTTCCTTTGTTTTGCCTATATTCTTTGTTGTTTTTTGTTCCTTTTGTTCTTCTGTATTCTAAATTCCTTGTCCTCTACTCCTTCCGGTTTTATTTCTTTTTCTCTGTCTCCAATATCTCAGTCACCTCTTTATGCTTCCTTCTTGCCTCTTCTCTATCCCTTCCTTGTGCTTCCTCTGTTGTCCTCCTCCTCTTGTCCTTTTTCTGTTCTCTTCCTTGTCCTCCGTTGTCATCCTCGCCTTTCCCCTTCTTGTCTTTCCTTTGTTCTTCCCTCTGTTTCCTTTCAGAACCATTCATTATCTGCTCATCCTCCTCTCAGGCCGAGTTTCCTAATAACTTTTCCCATGCATCCAGGGAACATCAGTAATGACCTGAGGTTGGGCTCCCACTTCTCTAGTGACATTTTTGGTATATTATATTGATCGTAATCACTTCTCTACGATCCACGTTGATGCTCTTGTGCATCAGTTCCATCTTTTAGCAGGACGCAGAAAATGTAGATTTCCTGAACAGAAATGGATCCACGTCCATCTTCCCTTCATCCTGTTGTTGCTTTTAATTCATTGAAGTCAGTGAGTGATGGATTGGGCCAGTCTATGGGATGTGCAGCAACAGATGCCTGCCCACTCAGCTGTTTCTGTATCCCCTATTTACTGTAATGGAGAATGAGTGTGAATGTGAGCCTGCACAGGTGTGAGCGAGCGTGCATGGTAGATAGAAACAAAGGGGGTCATTTACTAAGCCCCCACCCCCAGTGCCT
Source organism: Bufo gargarizans (assembly GCF_014858855.1). Taxonomy (NCBI): domain Eukaryota; kingdom Metazoa; phylum Chordata; class Amphibia; order Anura; family Bufonidae; genus Bufo; species Bufo gargarizans. The sequence continues at coordinate 29,224,460 of NC_058084.1, read as the reverse complement.
GATACTGGCAAAATAAAAAAGTTGATAACCTCAGATTGGTGACTTTTTAAATGTCACTGCACCTAAATCTAGGCACAAATAGTGTTCCTCTGCCACCCTCACCACTTTCCGGGGCAGGGTGGGTCCATCAGCTAATTTGTCATCATTTTTTAACAATTTACTGGTCTAAATTATGTCTGAAATCCCTAAATTTAAGAGACTTGCATCATGAGTTAAGCACACCCTCTCTCGGCGCATGGGATATCAAGACCAGGGTATAAATGCTAGTCTTGAAAAATGACCCCCAAAGTATCGGTGTAACATAGTAACATAGTTTATAAGGCCGAAAAAAGCCCTCTGTCCATCCAGTTCGGCCTGTCATCCTGCAAGTTGATCCAGAAGAAGGCAAAAAAAAACCTGTGAGGTAGAAGCCAATTTTCCCCACTTTAGGGGAATTCAAAATTCCTTCCCGACTCCAATCAGGCGTCAGAAAAACGCCCTGGATCAGCGACCCCTCTCTAGTAGCTATAGCCTGTAATATTTAATGATGAGACAATCAACTTCGTTTGAATACTGTACGGAGAATGTATTGGCTCAGATGATCCGAAGTTATTAATTTGCGAAGTCTCGTGAGACTTCGGGTAATAACTTCAAAAATTAATTTTTACTGTTAAAAACCTTTTCCCCGAACTCGGGTTCAGTTCCAAGTGGTACCTAGTGACAGTGACCCCTCCAGTACTGACCCCTGAGGTACCCCACTAGTGACAGTGACCCAATCTGAGTGTGTACCATTAATAACCACCCTCTGTTTTCTATCATTGAGCCAGTTACTTACCCACATACAGACGTTTTCTCCCAGTCCGAGCATTCTCATTTTATATACTAACCTTTTATGTGGTACAGTGTCAAATGCTTTGGAGAAGTCCAGATATACGACATCCATTGATTCGCCGGTGTCAAGTCTAGAACTTACCTCCTCATAGAAACTGATTAAATTAGTCTGACATGACCGATCCCTCAGGAAGCCATGCTGATTGCTTATTTTCATTGAGATCCTCCAAGATAGCATCTCTTAGAAAACCTTCAAACAGTTTGCCCACAACAAATGTTAAATTTACCGGCCTATAGTTCCGGGCTCTATTTTTGGACCCTTTTTGAATATTGGCACCACATTTGCTATGGGCCAATCCTGTAGAAAATTCCCTGTCAGTATAGAGTCCTTAAATATCAGAAATAAGGGTCTGGCTATGACATTACTTAATTATCTTAGGATACGGGGGTGTATGCCATCTGGTCCTGGCGATTTGTCTATTTTAATCTTTTTATGACGCCGCTGTACTTCTTCCTGGGTCAGACATGGCACTTTTAATGGGGAATTTACATTTACATTCAGCATTTCATCTGATTTTATCTAATTTATTTTCTTTAGTGAATATAGTTGAGAAAAAAAATATTAAATAGTTTTGCATTTTCCTCATCGCTCGCTGCAATTCTCCCCTCATTACTCTGTAGAGGGCCAACACCTTCAAATTTATACTTTTTACCATTTATATAATTAAAGAACATTTTAGGGTTAGTTTTGCTCTCTTTTGCAATGAATCTCTCGGTCTCTAGTTTGGCTGCTTTTATTTGTCCTTTACATATTCAATTTTTTTCCTTATAGTTTTTCAGTGCTTCCCTCCAGTGATTTAAATGCTTTCTTTTTGTCATTTATTGCTTTCCTTACAGTTCTATTTATCCACATTGTTTTTTTCTTGTTCCTTAACCTTTTATTCTTATAAGGTATGTACCTCTTACAATGAGATTTTAGGATGCTCTTAAAAATGTGAATAGGGAAAATGTATGACAATGCAATAATGGATCCATCCATAGATCCCAGCACCCCAGTCATAACTTAAAAATCAATGGGATCCATTGAAGCATATGCCATGGTCCAATCTTTTATGGCGCTGTTGGAGCGCTTTCACAAGGGTCATGTTGGTATAGCTTTTTTATGCCGTTTTTGAAGACATTGTCAGGAGGGTTTGTAAACTGAGAGACATCATATAGGAATGTTTTTTTTTACTTTTCTTTTGTGGAATCTATTCTTGTCTTTGGCTTTAAAAATTGCATTACATTTTCTGTAAGTTTCAGACCGACTTTGCCAAGGGCCAAGTTAAGTAGGTAGATGGCCGGGTCAGAATGTCTCCAGATCTAGTGTGGTGTTCCTAGTATGTAATGGTTATTACTGACCAAATGTGGTCCAAGGCAGGAGAAGCAATGAACTGGAGGAGATAGTCACGAGTGCCCAATGCTCATTTGTGTGTGGATGTCACCGCCACTTCTATGAGAAGGTCTGACAGACGTCCTTCTCTACCTATTGCATGATGTTCTTTGTTTTGGTTTCACTTTCTCATCTCATTTCCTTCTCCCAGGTGTCACCTATTTAGACTAATCCTCTTTCCTTTATATTCCCTCCCATACTGCCTCACTTTGCGGTTTATACTACTTCCTGGATTGAAGTGTTCACTGCTGGGGGCTTCTGCTGCTGCTTGTTCAGATAAGTCCTTTCATGTATTGTGTTTCCTTGCTGGCTTGATTCTAGGTGACCCTGACTCCCTCCGTATGAAGTGCAGGAAGTCGGTGGTCGTGTCCCCTCACTATTATAGGGTTTTCAGGTGTCAAACAGTCTTAGGTACGGGGCATACAATCGTCTACCTTTGATACCCTTGTATGTGCTTAGCAGTCAGGGAGAGCTCTTAGGGTTTTATAGGGGTCACCTATATGCTCCTTAGTTTGGGATCAAGCCAGTCAGACTTTTATTCATAACTTCCAGCTATCTGCAACATCATCCGTGACAGTGGAGGGTGAAGATGAGCCGGTCTGGTCCAATCCCACAGAAGATCTGCTGTAGAGAAAATTGCTGAAAGAGTTACTGCTGAAGATGATAGAAAGGTTCAGGAAACACAGGGCATTGCAGCTTCCTGTAAATGGGGCTATGCGCCCACTGACCAGTCTGAGTGCCAATGCTGACCCAGAGTCCACCACTGAAAATGCCTACAATGAGCCAATGTGCATCAGAACTGGAGCAATGGAAGAAGGCAGCTGGTCTGAGACGAAAGTACCCACAATGGGTCCATGAGCATCACAATTGGAGTACAGAACCGGAAGAAGACGGCCAGGTCTGATAAATCACGTTACATGGACGGAAGAGATGGCACCAGGTTCACTTTGGGAAGGAGGCAGCTTGCCTGATGAATAAATGTGGACGGCCAGATGTGTCACTTACCTGAGAAAGAGATGGCACCAAGTGCACATAGGAAGGAGGAAGCCTGGTCTTATAAATCACATTACATTATGTGAACAGTCAGGTGCATATGTGTCACTTACCTGGTAGAAGAGATGGCAGCAGGTGCGCTATGGGAAGAAGCCTGCCTGGTCTGATGTGAGAGTATGGCATTACCTGTAGTTCTCTGGAGTCAGTGCCCTAGAACAAAGAAAACTGAGGAATGGGAGCGCAGGTTACATGAGCGGAGGATGGACATCATGAGAAGGTCCTCCATGATGCTTCATCACTGCAGGGAGTGAAGCTGGACAAAGATATCAAAACCATAAAGATAGATAGATGTTCCTGAGCGGTCTCACAGGTGGTCTCCTCATTTGGCAGATGGCGTTAGACATCCCTCTCAAATATCAGGACAGTCATGGAGGGGGTCAGGGGCACAACTAAGAATGCAGCCGAGAACCAGCTGCAGAAATCAGACTGAGGAGAGGGAGACACGGCTGGATAGGGGTAGTAGTTGTACTCATGGTTCAGACTCACCCTGGGCTGGCATGCAGTGATGGCAAGGGCGCACCTTTTTTTCCCTTCGGGGCACACTGTGGTCCTGCCTGGAGACAGTTGAGGTGCCCCTGGGGGTGAGGGTTTTGAGGTGCAAGGCAGGGCCCTGGGTGTTGTGGCGCCAACATCTTGCAGTGTAGTAGTAGTGACGCGGGAAGCAATGGTGACACCAGGTTAGTTGCAATGACTTCACTGTCCTTTACTGCAGCAGTCCGTTGATACGTCGCACAGGCCCGGCGTACATCAAATGCAGTTTTCACAGTTGGCATATGCAATCCCCGAGACTATGTATGAGAGATGGAGGGATGAGTCCCTGGCTATGGTGGGAAGCCTGAAGCTTGCCCCCCCCCACCACATGCAGACATGTCTGTAGCCTCAGTGTAGGCAGATACCTTCTCTGCTTCCTCAGGGCCCGGCAGGTTGGCTGATTTGTGATGCACAGGCCGGGAGACCCCTGTGACTCTGCTCTATACTGTTCTCTTAGGAGTTCACTCAACGGGCCCCAACTCCAGACTCGCGAGTCACTTCCGTCTAGAGAGGCTCTTTCATTCTGTCCGTCCTCCCCTCCTTTCTGACCCGACTGTTCCAACAGTAAGAAGAAGATGAGGACGGTGGAGGAGGCAGCGGACAAACTCTAAATAATGTGGACTGGTCGGTTTTATGTTTTTTGACTCACTTTGTGCCAGACTGGGCCCCTGACATTGTGGGCCCCATAGTAGCTGCTATGACTGCTATAGTGGTAGTTATGCCCCTAGATAGATAGGAAATAGATAGATTTTAGATAGATTCAGTACATGCAGTTGTTCCATCCCGTTCCCGGGTTGCTATGAATACAGGGAGATGGATCGCCAGTCGCCGTTTTCTCCGTTTTTGTGTCCACACTTCTTATTAAAGACCAGGCAGTTACTTAAACAAAGGACCCCGGGGCCCCCATCCATCTGGGCGCTGACACTTGTGAGGCTCCGCCGGCTCTACACTGATAAATTCTATTTATTAATTCCCCCGGTGATGTATGATGGCTCACTAGTGCGGCCCGGGCGCAGGCGATGTATGTCTTTTGCATTCCTTTATTTCCGCAGCAATGTGTGTGTATTTAGATTGGCGGAAACTTCCACCTAATAAAAATTGAATTTCCCCCGAGTTGAAGGATTGTAGCCGAATGAATGTAATCAAGCGGGAGACGGATGAGCCCCATCCCGGGAATGAACGAGAGGGGAGCCGGCTGGTATCCTTCTCTGCAGGCGACATCCAGAACCTCTCATGTATGAAGCCAGCCGGCCCCTCTTATATCACACCGGCCCAATTAATATCACGTCTTGTCACTGCGAGATGCATCTGCTCCACCGCAAGCTCATCCATCTCAGGTGCAGGAGACACCACCGTGCAGAGGAGACGGAGGACTCCCATATCAGCGGAGCCATTTATATCCCAGTATACCGTGCATGCAGGGCTCACATGGCTGCAGCGTTATCTCTTTACATACATCGCTACATACGTGGTTACTTAGTGACATACATAGCTTCATACATAGTTACCTACGTAGTTAGGCCTCATGCACATGGATGTATTTTCTTTCCGCGTCCGTTCCGTATTTTTTTTGCAGACCATATGGAAGTTACTCCGTGTGCATTCCGTTTCCGTATGTCCGTATTTCCGTTCTGCAAAAAAATAGAACATGTCCTATTATTGTCGGCGTTACAGACAAGGATAGGTCGGTTCTGTTAGGGGCCGGCTGTTCCGTTCCGCAAAATAGGGAATGCACACGGACGTCGTCCGTATTTTATGCGGATCTGTTTTTTGAGGACCAAAAGATACATACGGTCGTGTTCATGAGCCCTTACAAACATAGTTACATATGTGGTTATGTAGTTACATATATCGCTATATACATGGCACCCAATCATGTGCAGAGCTTCACACATAGACTGATGACAGTTATCTCCTTATGTTCATAGTTATATAGTTACATACATAGCTTCATACAGTACATGCAGTACAGACCAAAAGTTTGGACACCTTCTCATTCAAAGAGTTTTCTTTATTTTCATGACTATGAAAATTGTAGATTCACACTGAAGGCATCAAAACTATGAATTAACACATGTGGAATTATATACATAACAAAAAAGTGTGAAACAACTGAAAATATGTCATATTCTAGGTTCTTCAAAGTAGCCACCTTTTGCTTTGATTACTGCTTTGCACACTCTTGGCATTCTCTTGATGAGCTTCAAGAGGTAGTCACCTGAAATGGTCTTCCAACAGTCTTGAAGGAGTTCCCAGAGATGCTTAGCACTTGTTGGCCCTTTTGCCTTCACTCTGCGGTCCAGCTCACCCCAAACCATCTCGATTGGGTTCAGGTCCGGTGACTGTGGAGGCCAGGTCATCTGGCGCAGCACCCCATCACTCTCCTTCATGGTCAAATAGCCCTTACACAGCCTGGAGGTGTGTTTGGGGTCATTGTCCTGTTGAAAAATAAATGATGGTCCAACTAAACGCAAACCGGATGGAATAGCATGCCGCTGCAAGATGCTGTGGTAGCCATGCTGGTTCAGTATGCCTTCAATTTTGAATAAATCTCCAACAGTGTCACCAGCAAAGCACCCCCACACCATCACACCTCCTCCTCCATGCTTCATGGTGGGAACCAGGCATGTAGAGTCCATCCGTTCACCTTTTCTGCGTCGCACAAAGACACGGTGGTTGGAACCTAAGATCTCAAATTTGGACTCATCAGACCAAAGCACAGATTTCCACTGGTCTAATGTCCATTCCTTGTGTTCTTTAGCCCAAACAAGTCTCTTCTGCTTGTTGCCTGTCCTTAGCAGTGGTTTCGTAGCAGATATTCTACCATGAAGGCCTGATTCACACAGTCTCCTCTTAGCAGTTGTTCTAGAGATGTGTCTGCTGCTAGAACTCTGGGTGGCATTGACCTGGTCTCTAATCTGAGCTGCTGTTAACCTGCGATTTCTGAGGCTGGTGACTCGAATGAACTTATCCTCCGCAGCAGAGGTGACTCTTGGTCTTCCTTTCCTGGGGCGGTCCGCATGTGAGCCAGTTTCTTTGTAGCGCTTGATCGTTTTTGTGACTGCACTTGGGGACACTTTCAAAGTTTTCCCAATTTTTCGGACTGACTGACCTTCATTTCTTAAAGTAATGATGGCCACTCGTTTTTTCTTTACTTAGCTGCTTTTTTCTTGCCATAATACAAATTCTAACAGTCTATTCAGTAGGACTATCAGCTGTGTATCCACCTGACTTCTCCACAACGCAACTGATGGTCCCAACCCCATTTATAAGGCAAGAAATCCCACTTATTACACCTGACAGGGCACACCTGTGAAGTGAAGACCATTTCAGGTGACTACCTCTTGAAGCTCATCAAGAGAATGCCAAGAGTGTGCAAAGCAGTAATCAAAGCAAAAGGTGGCTACTTTGACGAACCTAGAATATGACATTTTTCAGTTGTTTCACACTTTTTTTTGTTATGTATATAATTCCACATGTGTTAATTCATAGTTTTGATGCCTTCAGTGTGAATCTACAATAGTCATAGTCATGAAAATAAAGAAAACTCTTTGAATGAGAAGGTGTGTCCAAACTTTTGGTCTGTACTGTATATACAGTACAAACATACAGTACATACATACTTACATTCATACAGTACATACATACATACATACAGTACATACATACATACATACATACAGTACATACAGTACATACATACAGTACATACAGTACATACATACAGTACATACATACAGTACATACATACAGTACATACATACTTACATACATACAGTACATACAGTACATACATACAGTACATACAGTACATACATACAGTACATACATACTTACATACATACAGTACATACATACATACTTACATACATACAGTACATACATCCTTACATACATACAGTACATACATACTTACATACATACAGTACATACATACATACATACATACAGTACATACATACATACTTACATACATACAGTACATACATACATACATACAGTACATACATCCTTACATACATACAGTACATACAGTACATACATACAGTACATACAGTACATACATACAGTACATACATACAGTACATACATACAGTACATACAGTACATACATACAGTACATACATACAGTACATACATACAGTACATACATACTTACATACATACAGTACATACATACAGTACATACAGTACATACATACAGTACATACATACATACATACAGTACATACATACATACATACATACAGTACATACATACATACATACATACAGTACATACATACATACTTACATACATACAGTACATACATACATACATACATACAGTACATACATACAGACAGACAGACATGTATCTACTCCAGCAAACCACATGGACCTTGTTGCATTCGTTATTTGTTACAAAATATACAACAGATATCGCTTCCCGTCTGAGACATAAAATATGAATAAACAAGTATATAAACCCCTATCAGTCTCATGGTCCTGGTCCAATGTAGTCAAAATAAAAAATATACTTAGATTAAAACACGTGCTGCGGGGCCGGCGCTCACACATCCAAAAAACCGCAGTACGATGTTTTGTGAATGCACAGTCTGAATAGAGACTAAGTAGTGACGACAGTTGATGTCTGAGCGCCGGCCCCGCAGCACGTGTTTTAATCTAATTTTATTTTTTATTTAGACTACATTGGACCAGGACCATAAGGCCTCCTGCACACGACCGTATTTTTCCCCGTTTACGGGCCGTTTTTTGCGTTCCGTATACGGTGCGTATACGGAACCATTCAATTCAATGGTTCCGCAAGAAAAACGGAATGTACTCCGTACGCATTCTGTTTCCGTATTTCCATTTCATTGAAAGATATAACATGTCCTATTATTGCCCGCAAATCACGTTCCATAGCTCCATTCAAGTCAGTCGGTCCGCCCAAAAAAACGGAACACATACAGAAATGCATCCGTATGTCTTCCGTATCCGTTCCATTTTGCGGAACCATCTATTGAAAATTTTATGGCCAGCCCAATTTTTTACTGTATACTGTATATGCCATACGGAAAAATGGAGCGGAAACAAAAAACGGAACAACGGATCTGTGAAAAACGTACCGCAAAACACTGAAAAAGCCATACAGTCGTGTGCAGGAGGCCTAAGACTGATAGGGGTTTATATATTTGTTTATTTATTTAGTCTTATGTTTTTTTTATTTCGATATCTTTTATGTCTCAGACGGGTAGATAATAAGGTCCGTGCGGTTTGCTGGAACGCTGATACATTTTTCGATATTTCACTTTTTTGTTTGGCAGTGACTGGGTACTCTGCAGTATAGAGCGCGATCCCTGCTACAGCTGAGCGACTGATTACATAGTTACATACATCGTTATCTCGTTACATACATCGTTATCTCGTTACATACATCGTTATCTCGTTACATACATCATTACATATATAGTTGCAGAGATAGATATTAGACATTTTCTTCTGCGCTGTTACCACACAGGTGAATTTTGGTGCAGAACGTATGATTGCTGGGGGTCCGACCACTGGAGAATGGGGGTCCGGGACTCCCCTGTGTCTATGGCATTGGAGAGTACAGCACTCCCATATCTTCCTCAGTGCCATAGATGTGAATGAATCAGTGTCAGACATGCGCACAACCACATACATACACGTGATCTGTGGAGATCTCAGTGATCGAACCCTCAGCAATCACGCGAATGGGTGATCAATGTTTATAATGGAAACCAATCCAGTCTCACCCTGGCCCTTTGGAGGAGGACCTAGTCATGGACCCCCATGAGGTCTCTGAGTTTATGATGCACTTAAAGAAATTGCCCAACATAAACAGCGCCACGCCAGTCCACGGGTATTGTCTGGTATTACAAGTGAGCTGAGGTACAATTCCACACACAACCGATGGCTAGACGGGGCACAGTTTTTGGAGGACAGAAGCCTACTGTTGGATGATGGGCCCTCAGTGGCATCTTCTCTGGAGGTCTCAATGCAGTCCAGTGCCCCATGAGGGTCTCTAGGTGAAGAATTGGTCTAAGGGACCTGCTTTTGGAATCTCATCATTGAAGGGGTTAACAGGAGACCACGGCTCTTCTTTCGTGGAGGCGCCTCTGCCGGGAACGTTCTCGTCGTCTGTGTAAGCAGTGACAAGCCTCGCAGACAAAGCACAAGGTGAAATGTTCCATCATCTAAATTGTGCGGCGGTGAATATGTATGTCCATATGCTTCTTGTTCGCACACTTCATAAAACGACTCCGTCAGTCACAGCCCGCGACCGGGAGCACAAACGTTAGGTGCTGCGGAGGTAAATTTCACAACAGTTCAATTAACCGCTTCTTAATTACCCACAACTCTTCCTGTCAACCCTTCATTCAATGAACAAAATACCAATTACTCGGCTTTTTCTCCCGATCTTTGCTGCCTGACAGCGGCTCCGTCACCGCCAGAACCACAATGATTTATTTAACAAGCTTGATTTGCGCAGCTGACGGGCGTAAAAATAAATATGTTTAGGTGGACGTTCTGTATCTGATGACAGCGAGATTATCCGCAGAAGCTTTTGATTTTCTTTTTTGACGATAGAGAGCTGATATCCTCTAAGGGTCGGGAGAGTCGTCTCGGATTTTGTTCTATTAGATCAAGCTGTTTTTCTTCCTGGTAATGCCATCAGAGACGGGGTCGTTTTAGAAATTTTGGGGTTGACACACAATTTATTTGAGCCCTTTTATTTGGGAATAAAACAATTGTATTTGGAAGGATTGGATTGCTGTGATTGACTGCTGGGGAATGCTGAGAGAGGGAGGGAGGAGGAGAACCCTCTGGGAGACTTCTTGGACAATAAAGAGCTGATATCTTTTTGGGGTCGGGAGAGTTGTCTTAGCTCTTATTCTATTAGATTGAGTTGTTTTTCTTTTGGGTAATACCATTCAGCCCCAGAGATAGAGTTGTTTTTGGAATTTTGGGGTGGACACCATGTATCTAAGTCCTTGTCTTTGGGATGAGGATGAAACAATTACTGTATTTTTGGGATAGGCTGTTCTCTTGCTGTGATTGATTGCAAGGGAATGCTGAGAGAGGGAGGGAGGAGGAGGACCCTCTGACAGAACACAGAAATTTTTGATTTTCTTTTGACTATAAAGAGCTGATATCTTCTTGGAGAGTCATCTCAGCTTTTGTTCTATCCCAATTTAGAGTGGATAGTTTTGGGTGGTAATACCATAAGCCCCAGAGATGGCATTGTTTTTGGAACCTTAAGCTCCACATGCAATTGACTTTGAGTCCTTGTATCTGGGATGGGGATGGAACAATTGTTTTTGGGATGGATGGTTCACTTGCTGTGATTGAACTGCCAGGGAATGCTGAGAGAGGAAGGGGAGGAGGATGACCCTCATAGAGACCACAGAAGTTTAGGATTTTCTTTTTGACACAGAGCTGATATCTTCTTGGGGTCGGGGGAGTCGCCTCAGTTTTTCTTCTATCCCACATTAGACCAGGTAGCTTTTCATTATGGTAATTCCATCAGCCCCAGAGATGGTGTCACTTTGGAACCTTAGGGATAACATTGTGTTTCAGTCCTTGTGTTTGGGATTTGAATGGAGCAATAATTTTTGGTATTGGAGGGTTCTCTTGCTGTGATTGACCACAGAAAAGTTTTAGATCTTCTTTTGCCAATAAAGATCTAATATCCTCTTGAGGTTGGGAGACTCATCTCAGCCTTTGTTCTTTCCCATATTAGATCAGTAGTTTTTCTTTCTGGTTTTATCTGGGTATTTGAGATGGTAATGGAGCAATTGTTTTTGGTAGTGGAAGATTGTCTTACTTTTTTCTTGAGGTGAGAAGACTCTTCTAGGCTTTATTCTATTAGTTCAGGTCATTTTTCATACTTGTAATACCATCCGCCCCAGTGATGGGGTTGTTTTTGGAACTTTGAGGTGGGCGAATAATTTATTTTAGCCCTTGTATTTGGGATCGGGATGAGGCAACTATTTTTGGTAGTAGAGTTTTCTATTGCTGTGACGAACTGCCAAGGAATGTTGAGATTGGGATAGGGCAGGAGGACCCTCTGAGAGACCTCAGAAGTTTTTGATCTTGCTTTGACAATAAACAGCTTATATCATCTTGGGGTCGGGAGACTTTTGTCTTTTGTTGTTTCTGTATTGGATCAGGTCATTTTGTTTTTCTGCTTATGCTCCCCCCCGTTCCCCCCAGCAATAGTAGAGTTTTTGAAACCTTCAGGTTGACATGCAATTGTGTTTGAGCCCTTGTATTTCAGATAGTAAAAGAGCAATTGATTTTGGGAAGGTTCTCTTTCTATGAATGCTGTGAAAAGAAAGGAGGAGAACCCTCTTAGTGACTACAAACGTTTTTGATTTAATTGAGACAGAGCTGATATCTTCTTGTGGCCAGTGCTCTGATCTCAGCTGGTCAGCAGGTCATTTTTCTTTATAGTGATTGCTCTGTTCATACCCTGGTGACCAGTTGTATTTTTTGGAACTTTACGGTGAATCCGCAATTGTATTTGTGTCCTGAACGCAAGGCCGGTGCGATTACAGTTCATCCACAGAGTATATTAGGAGAGGGAACTCATCATTAAGGGTAATATGTTTACATTTAGATGCAGTTGATGTTCTTGTGACCCTGACAGACTCCTTGATAAGTGGCTGTCAGTGCTGTGAGAACACTTACCTGCATAAGAAGAATGGGAGGTGAAGGATTTTCATACTGTTTTTGACTGCCAGGAAGAGCTAAGCGAGGAATGACAGGAACCTTTTGGGTGACTACAGAAGTTTTTGATTTTATTTTTGATAATAAGGAGCTTATACCTTTTTAGGATCTAAAGACTTGTCTTTGCTTTTGGGCTATTCTGTATTAGATCAAGTGATCTCTTCATTGTAGTACCTGAAATCTCCAGCAATGGTGGATTTTTGGAATTTTTGGGTGGACCCACAATCGTGTATTTTCCTTCTTTCAAGGGGTGAAGGCTATAGCGATAGGGAACTCATCAGTAAAAAAGTCATATGTATTATATAGGCACAGATGAGTTGTTGTGACCCCAAGTTGAGGGGGTAGGTGCACTAATAACACTAATCCAGTGGGTACAAAACAAGTCTTGAATGGCTTCCCAAAGTTCTGTACAGTGCTCTGAGATAAAACACTTAGCTATGCCGAGGGTCAATGTAAAGTCAATTTTCCCACCTTAATGATCCTTCTCAGCCAGACTGCACAGTGAGAGGGAGGGGAGGGTTCTCTTGCTGTGACTGACTTTCACAATAATGGAACCTTCTTGTGGTTGGTGGTCTTATCTCGGCTTTTGGACAATTCAGTATTGGCCCAGGTCGTTTTCTTTTTAGTATACTGATTGCTGTACTCCAACCTCTGTGATCAGTCATATTTTTGGAACTTCAGCATCGAGCTGCATTTTTGATTGTGTCCTGTTCTGAATAATGGTGTGATTTATTTAGGTCATCTATACGGAATATTAGGCATTGATGACCTTATGCATAGATGTATGTAGGCGATGTTCTTGTGACCTCAGCCTACGTAACACGAGGCGGTAAGTAGAGTTAAAACCCCAAAACAACCACCTGAATTGAAACACTTATGAGTAATGAGAAGGATTCTTCTCTTTCATGACCATAGCCAGTCCACACAGTGAGTGGACTGGAAGGTGGATGGTCTTCTTATTTTAACTAAGGGATGAGGAGGACCTTCTTGGTGACCACAGAAGTTGCTGCTTTTCATTGTGACAATACGGATCTGGAATCTTAAGCTTTGTATATGGTTCCATGCAATGCTACACCTACCTTTTACTGATGTACTAGGCTATGAGAAGTAAGATCTGGAATCTTCAAACAAGGGCATCTTGGGGTCGGGGGGGCTCGTCTTTCTGTATAAAACCATATGATGTTTCTTTCTGATAAGGCCATCAGTAATGGTCTAGTTTTTTGGATTTTTAAGGTGAATCCACAATTGTATTTTTAATCTTTGCATTTGAGGTGAGGATGGAGCAATAGTATTTGGCAGTGGAGAGCTCTCTGGGAGGGAGGAGGAGGACCCTCTGAGTGAGCATAGAATTTTTTTTATTTCATTTTGCCAATTTAGATATCTCCTTGGGGTTGGTGGACTTTTTTGGGTTTAGACCAGGTGTGCCCCTGCATTGGTCAGTCCACGTCTGATGAGTACCCTATAGGCACGCAGGGTCAGTGTGAATGCAGGAGGCACACGGTGTCTGCGGTTTCTAGTATTTTTGCAGCCGGACATCAGTGTAATAAGAATACGACGTTACGAATGAACATAATTACGACTGGAGATAAGAACGGTTCAGGGTCTCCAGCCGGCGATAAGGACGCCCGGTGATTATATAATGTCATGTCATCAGCTTTCTCTGCTGATAATACCTCTCCTATAGATTTTATACTGATGATGATTAGTGAACTAATAAAGACTGACCCCAATCAGAAACCTCAGCGCATCTCCACTGCTCCCCTCCCCCACCAAAATAAGAAACCCTGAGCCTCCATTTTGGTAGTCAAGGGCAGACAGTAGGGTCACCAGTGACCACCTGTGTGGCAGTGTCAGGGACGCTCCTCACACTGCCAAACTGAAAAGTTGGTGCAGAGCTGAAGTTGTTGCTGGATTGGTGATGTAGCAGAGCTGAAGTTTTTGCAGGGTTGATGGTATAGCAGAGCTGAGTTAGCGGTCCTGAAGATAGAGATGCCGTGACATTGCTGAATAATCAGTCAGCGGCATGATGTCCTAGGCTGCTACTCCGGCACTGGAGGTCCATGGGGGAAGAGGAATGAATTGGTGCTCGGCGTTGGAACTGGGGCAGGTGGGTAACACCAGTGAATGTACCACTGACCACAAAGGATTAGCCAATGGATATACCACTGACCACCAAGGACTAGCCAGTGGATATACCACTGACCACCAAGGACTAGCCAATGGATATACCACTGACCACCAAGGACTAGCAAATGGATATACCACTGACCAACAAGGACTAGTCAATGGATATACCACTGACCAACAAGGACTAGCCAATGAATATACCACTGACCACCAGGGACTAGTCAATGGATATACCACTGACCACCAAGGACTAGCCAATGGATATACCACTGACCACCAAGGACTAGCTAATGGATATGCTACTGACCTCCAGGGACTGGCCAATGGATATACCACTGACCACCAGGGACTAGCCAATCGATATACCACTGACCACCACGGACTAGTCAATGAATATGCTACTGACCTCCAGGGACTGGCCAATGGATATACCACTGACCACCAAGGACTAGCCAATGGATATACCACTGACCACCATGGACTGGCCAATGAATATACCACTGACCACCAGGGACTGGCCAATGGATATACCACTGACCACCAGGGACTAGCCAATGAATATACCACTGACCACCAGGGACTAGCCAATGGATATACCACTGACCTCCAGGGACTAGCCAATGGATATACCACTGACCACCAGGGACTAGCCAATAGATATACCACTGACCACCAGGGACTAGCCAATGGATATACCACTGACCACCAAGGACTGGCTAGTGGATGTACTAATGACCACCAGAAAATGGTCAGTGAATATTGACCAGTAAGGACTCTCTCGTGAGTGTACTACTGACCAATGACTGACCAGTGGAGGTACCAGCAGCCAGCAGGGAATGTCCAGTCTGTGCTGCAATGACCACTAGGAATTAAAAAAAAGAAATCAAACAAAAACCTTCACTAAACCATAACATATCTCAGTAAATCAATGGGATACTCTACCACTGGGCCACCAGGGACTGAAAACCTTTCCATCGGTTCCATCGACCACTCTGCAAGGGTTCATCAGACTATGAAGTGCGTCACCAGGAAAAGGACATTGTCATTATTTTAAGGGGAAAAACTGTTTCCATTCCATTAAAAATCTTTATTGCTTCCTTGGTGACCCAGTCGTGTACCGCTGACCCCATACTCTCTTAGTCTTCTCTTCTTATAGCACTTCTAAGGTTCACCCAGGGCATTCTCACTCTCTGTTAATGAGAATGATCTGAGGTCTCTAAGTCTGGCCATCTTATAGCATGTGGATCCCATACGTCTGAGGTTCACCCAGGACATTCTCACTCTCTGCTAATGTGAATGGTCTGAGGTCTCTAAGTCTGCCCATGTAATAATAACAAAGGAATCCCACATTTTGCTTAGGTTCCCCCAGGACATTCTCATGCTTTTATAATGAGAATGACCTGAGCTATCTGAGTCAGACCATGTACGGTAGCCCCATGCAATGGGTGGGGACCCAAATGGAAAATGTTTCATTCTCAGAAACCCAAAGCATTCAGTCCCTGGTGACCCAGTCCATATACTGGTAACCCCCAAATGGGAAATGTTTCATTCTCAGGAGCCCAAAGCAGTCAGTCCCTGGTGGCCCAGTGGTAATCTATCGCAGTAGGAGTTGGTGGGATATCTAATGGTTTGGTGTGATTTATCTCTACTCCTTTTTAAAGCGACAGGCCACACTTTGCTTTTGCAGTAAATTCCTGTGGAATCCATAAGTTCCTGTTTCCGGGAACATCCGCAGAGTGATTTTGCTTTGAATCAATTACAATATCAGAAGCTCAGACAACATTCAGACAATCAAGCCGTACAATTAACAGGACAGCTTTTAATTGGCAATTACAATTCCATTAGCCGGGGCTGGCAGCTACGAGCCTCTGGGCAGAGAGGGTTAGATGCTGGGAGGCGGGGCTAGCATCACACAGGGGGAGGGGCTACATTGAAGCATTGTATAATGAAACATTTTGCAACTTTGTAACAGATTGTGTTTCCCTTTCATCCGGCTTGTCCTGAGACAGTCCTGTGTATAGGATCCAGACAGATGTCCGGCTTCTGGACCTAAGCAGCTACTGACAGCAAGCAGAGATCTTACATATGATGAGGAACTGAAAGAATTGGAGGGGAATTTACTAGTAGAGAGCCATACATGATGTGGTCTGCGCCAAATTTATCCTGTTTATACATCTACCTCGCACATGTTGCGGCAACTCGGCGTGGCTAAGAGGAATCGCAAATGTCTTTATCGTGCAGCCATTTTTTATTTATTTTTTGCAATTTTTAGTATATATGACGATAGCAGCTGTACACATGTTACGCCATGTCCGCCATATTTATACCTGTGGCGCCATTTTCAGAAATAATGCAATGCTACTTTATTACATAAATTAAAAGAAAAATATGTGAACCCCTCCCCCACAACCTCTCATTGGAGCCAGCGAACCACTCAGCTTATTGATTCCGATGACCATTTGTCAAGGCGTTTCCCCTCCCCCGCCCGCACCGAGCGCATTGACCTCAAGGTTCCTTGGATCCGACGCTGAAGAACGAGATGTCGATAAACCATCGTGAAGTGTTAACAGAGTCGACCGGATGGAGTCTGGGATCAAACCAAAGCTTCAGCGTAGAAAAAGCGAGGAGGATGATCCCCCGCAACGTCAGAGCAGGACGAGGCGGTGCGTGATCCTCGGGAGAGGACAAAGGGCGTGTAAATTATTGCAACTGGTGCCTTTATTGTTCCAATGCATGCACCAATAAAAAAGGAACAGCTTTGTCTCCTACCGTTTTATGTACGCAGCTCCTGTGCAGATCTGTGTGTCTCTATGTTCAGTCTGACCCTGCAGTCAGTCCTGAAGGAGGCCTGGCCGGGGCGTCTTCCATTACCAGGAAGCATGAAGGTTCAGCATTTTGTTCATGAACCAGGAAGCACAGGATGAACACAGCTTCAGTGCATGGCATTCTGGGAAGACACAGGAAGAAGCCACTCTATGATATAAAGTAAACCTTGTGATTATCATCAATAACGGTCCTGCATCCGTGACTTAGCTGTGTCAGTCTTTACTGTGGTTTGCAATTCTATTCAAGAACCAGGACAGAGCTATAGGCATTTGATTAATGCCAGGAGGAATGCTACACTTGCGGCTGGGCTGTGATCTACGTGTCAGTATTCACTGTTGTTCGTAATTCTGGTCGTGCATCAGGAAGCACAGGATGAACAGTGCGGTGCATTCAGAAATCATTGCAGCTGCAATTATAAAACTGGTTTCTGTTATTGGGGGGTGCAGAGGTGGCAGTTGCACCTGGGCCCTGGTGGGTCTTGGAGCCCAAAGGTCTCTCTGCCATAGAAAAAGGCACCAAGTGGCCCATGGCAGGCTTTGCGTTAGGGCCTGTGTCCGTGCTGTGGAGCGCAAATAGCGTTATGCAATGGCCATGTGCTCGCCGTTTGTGGGTGCGGACCTATTTAATGGGTCCGCGATCCGCAAGATTCAGTCCGCACCATGTTCTATTTTTTTACGGTGCGGATACAGGGACTGAAATCCCACGGGAGCGCTCCGCAGTTCCTCTCCGGCCGTCCGCTCCGTATCTTGCGGATTGCGGCTCCAGAACGGTTCTGCATCTGTGATATGGTGAGCACGCGGCCGGTGCCCGAATATTGCGGACCTGCTGCTTGCGGGCCCCACACAATAGCCCTTGGGGCCCAGGAGCTTCAAGTTATGCCTCTGCCTATTAACCTGTTCATTGCCAGGGTCAAAGTGTGACTTTGCGCCTAAGACGTCACCCCTGCGAACAATGGCGGGCAGCGCTGGGGCCTCTGGCCGTATCACATGTCACTAAGCGTCTGCAGGGGCGAGCGGCTCTTTAATGGAAGGTGCGGATTCCCTTATCTCCACGATTTCCTGGTGCAAGCTGACACCGGCGGTGGCGGCTGCTCGGCTTACTGGGGAGACTATTCATAGACTGATTGTCCCTGTAACATTGCTGACTGTCAGAACAGCAGAGGACACGGAACCATTCATCTCGCACACCAGAGTCCTTGTCGCTGGACCGTCGCCGCCTCGGGGACATTATTCCTGAAAGACGATCAAGATCCCCTTTATCTTTCCCTCTGAGCCAAAAAAAAGAAAAATATCTCAACTTCTTGGAAAGATTTGCAGGTTACATTTCCATGTTATGCTGTACTTCAATTCTGACGTCCTGTCTCTAGTCACATCCAAAGCTGCATTCACAGAGTTCTATGGGCTGCAGACTGAGGTTAATCTACTGCTACTGACACTTTTAGATTAGCTGTCATTTGAGCTCCCACAATTCATCACTCTGAATGGAGCTTTGGGTGTGAGTAGAGAAGAAGCGCAATGGTTCTCATCACTGTAGACTTTCTGGTTCAGAGTCAGCACAGAGCGGCTCTGCTGTGCGGCGCTGTGAGTGATCCGTGTTTGCAGCTAGTACTGTGCACAAGTCTAATGCTGAAGAAGCCGCATCTCTCTCAATACAATGCAGCGCAGAAGAGTTAATTTAAAGGGGTTGTGCTGCAAAACACATTCTACATTTTTCAAACCAGCCCCTGGATCGGAATACTTTTCTAATTGCATGTAATTAAAAATTTTGTATAGCCACTGAGCCATTCAATAAAATGTATTTGTATAGCGCCACCTGCTGTTTGTTCTTTTCCTTATTTCTTGTCCACCTCACTGAAGTGGTCGCACATGCTCAGTTTAAGTCTCCCTCCTAATTTCATCTATAAAGCATTACTTTCTAATGGATTTTAGGGAGCTGCTACTTGCATCGACCATCTGATCTGGCACAGAGGGTTTGGAGGACCCCCAGGTAATCCTGTAACTCTGTATCCACAAAGGAGACTGCAGACCAATTATAAAACACAGTATGCTGGAAAGTAGTTTACCAGAGTGAGAATGACCTGATCATGGGAATCTCACACTCTGATTGGCTGTGTGGCATACAGCTCAATCAATCAGTATGCATCAACTTAGTGGTCCCCATACTTCGATAGGCAGAGAAATGTGAGAATAGTAAGGTCACCCCCAGGAAATTCTCATGCTTTAACTGCTGTCACTGAGTTTCACTTCAATGATGAGAGTGACCCCACATCATCCAGATTATGTTAGGTCACAATTCATGGTTCAAGCTCTCCTACAGTCGATGGCAGACCTGGCATTGTTATCAAAAGAGCATTCCTCTAGGTGAGAAATCCCACTCCACCAATGCTCTGGACCAGTGACGAGGTGAATGCACACCATACGGCATATGCCCGTGCTGCCCAAGATGGCTCCTGACAGTGTTTTTATAACACATGCAGACCAGGATTGTTGTCATTCCCTTGTTTTAATTGGTGGAGTAGTGTGAGTTTGCAAAGGTTTCCAGGACAGCCTCATACTCTGGTGATGAGAATGATCTGAGGTCTCTAAGTCTGGCATGTATTAACATGGGGATCCCACACTTTGCTGATATTCATTCAGGACATTCTCATGCTCTATTAATGTGAATGATCGGCGTTCTGTAAGTCTGCCCATCTGATAACAAAGGGATCTCACATTTTGCTGAGGTTCCCCCAAGACATTCTCATTCTTTGGTAATGAAACTCAACTAAGGTCTTTAAGTCTGCCCATGTATTAATATGGGAATCCCACAATTCGCTGAGGTTCCCCCAGGATATCCTCATACTCAGATGATGAGAATGATCTGACGTATGCCCATATATTAACATGGGGATCCCCCAGGACATTCCCATGATTTTCTAATGAGACAAATCTAAGGTCTTTAAGGGTGCCTATGTAATAACATAAGAGTTCCCACACTTTGCTGAGGTTCACCAA
Organism: Bufo gargarizans; assembly: GCF_014858855.1. NCBI lineage: Eukaryota > Metazoa > Chordata > Amphibia > Anura > Bufonidae > Bufo > Bufo gargarizans. The sequence goes on along the minus strand of NC_058084.1, from coordinate 29,203,949 downwards.
GGACATTCTTATACTTCAGTAATGAGAATGACCTGAGGTTTGTAAGTCTGCCCATCTAATAACATGGAAATCCCACACTTGGCTGAGGTTCCCCCAGGACATTCTCATGCTTAATTTATTGAGAATGATCTGAGGCCTTTAACATTATATCAACACATGATTCACATGATCATCAGCCAGGAACATGGATATAGGAGGTGCGATAGATAGCAGTGGCACCTGGGCGCTGGTGTCTGATAGGGAGCCAAAAGGCCCACTGCCATATAACAAGGCACCAGTAATATAAGTGGCACATGGTAGGTGGGGGCACATGAAGTTATGTCTCTAGACGCCATGTGTGCCCCCTGTCAGGCCCTTGATCATTCCCCATAGGGCCTATGGCACAGCGGATATCACAGACTCGTCAGAGCTTCCACCTCCCCCAAGCCGAGCGGCAGCAGCGAATCGCGGTGGTATAAATAATACATGATTGAGGAAGTGTAAATTAGATGAACAGATAGAGTTGCTGCTTCCCTATTGATTAAAACGACACATCCTTTTGGAGGAGTGATGGGAGTTTGACTGAAGGGATCTCTCTGGGGTAAAAGTCAGAGGATCCCTAAGCGGCCCCCAGTAACCATATTAGACCCCTATAATATGATGACCCCCTAATTGTTATCAATAAGGTGAAGCTTTTCTCCTGGGAGATTTGCATTCAGATGTCGACACTTGGTATCGCTTCCTGTGACCTACAGATCACAAATTCAATAATATGTATCAATATTGGTTACATCGCTGCACCGAAAACAAAAACATGTGGATGTAAGCATAATGTAGCAACCAGGAGGAAATGGACAATACTCATAGTAACAAAGGGTCTGCGCCGCTTTTACCTGCACCACAGAGGGGGCTGATCAGTGACCACTGCCCTGGGAGCCGTCTTCTGTTGTCACTTGTTACAAAAATGTAGTTACATTTCATCTGATTCTACTTATCAGTGTTCTACCTGTGCAAGTGTCAGTCTTCACTGTAGGTCTGGCATTCTATTCATGCACCATGAAGCTCAGGGTTAACTGTTTATTGCATGAAAAGAATAGATTGAATATACATGATATAAAATAAATCCCATTAGAGTAAGGCTACATGCACACGACCGTATGTGTTTTGCGGTCCGCCAAAAAAACGGATGACATCCGTATGCCATCCGTTTTTTGGGGGGGATCCATTGTAACAAAGAATAGGACATGTTATATTGTTTTTGCGGTGCTATGGATGCGGATAGCACATGGTGTGTTATCTGCATTTTTTGTAGACCCATTGAAATGAATGGGTCCGCATCCTATCCGCAAAAAAAAAACGGAACAGAAACAAAATACGTTTGTGTGCATGAGGCCTTATCAAAACTGCATCCGCGGCTACGCTCTGTGAGGGTGGAGAGGATTCCTGGATGAAGGATTGGAAATTGTAGAAAATATTTAAGAGAGTCACATAACAACATCGATGGGATGAGAGCTCCCGATTTCTCCTCGTCATCCTGTGCCCCCTGGTGGCCGGGAGCCGGAAGCGCAGGCAGTGTTCGAACAATTCTGCCCCGTTTAATCTCAGCTAATGGAAAAGTATCCATGATATTCATTGATTTGTAGCTGGAAGCAGTGATTGTGCACTTTTCTCTGTCTTCGCTCCTGTGGCCGCCACGTGACGACCTATAAAGCTGATTTATAAGCTAAAGGTATAGATATATATATATATCTTATCATATTGATCCCAAAAAATTAAATAAGGGAACCTTGTGATTTTATGCATTTAATGATATATCAATATTCTGCATTATATTATATATAAGTGTAAAAGTTACAAGATAATACATGGAGTTATTAGCTCACTGCATGCGCCCATCCCCCATCGTTACATACGCGCGATCGCGCCCTACTGTACACATTTGGCAGCTTGAATTATTTTTTTGTCCGCTTTCTCCTGAATATATCATATATTAATATGTATCCAATGTGAGCAAGGAAAGTGAGTGCGTCAGGGGTGAAGGTGAATACTGAAGACATATGTCATGTGGCAAGGTACGTCAGCAAACAATGACGTATATCCCTAAGGGCTCATTCAGACGGCCAAATGCTGTCCGCAAAAATACGGAATGCCACAAAAAAAACGGATCCGCAAAAAAACGGATAGCATTTAGTATTTTTGTGGACCCATAGACTTCAATGGGGCCATGTCCTGATTTTCACGGACAAGTATAGGACATGTTTCATTTGTTTTGCGGAACCGTGGAATAGAAAAGGGATCCGCATTTTTGCGGATAGCATACGGCCGTCTGAATGAGCCCTAAGGTGTAACATGGGACTACCTGTCCCAGTGCAACAGCTGTAGCATCCTCTCTCTCCTCACCTACCTGCATAATACTGGTCTCTGATTATGTAGAAGAGGCTCCCATAGGGCCCCCAGTGAGACGGCTCCCGCTGCACCCCCTGACACCTCCATAGTACTGCACTGGATCCCACCCGGACCTAGTTCTGCTCACTTGTTGGTTTCGTTACCAGTGATGAGCGGCAGGGGCAATATTCGAATTCGCTATATTTTGCAAATATATATTCGCAAATTCGAGAATTTGTGATCTCGTCATTATTTTCTTGATTGAGAAAATCAGCAATAAAAATTAGCGATATGAAAATTTGCGATCAACACTACTCCTAAAGTCAAAGATATTGCAGCCTTCTCATTGGCCCACAAGCGAGAAGCACTGAGGGATCATGGGAACTCATGAAAAAAAATCTAGAATATTCGCGATCACAAAGATATAGCACTATACTCTAGATATTCGCGAATTCTCGAAGTGCCAATATCCGCGATAAAAATTCATAATTAGAATATTTGCGATTGACACTATTTGTTCAATGTATCCAGACAATTCTCTGTGCAGTAAACACGTCAGCAGTACTGCTCTCTCTCCTGGCCTGAGGGGTTGTTACAATGTATCAGTCTGGAGGTCAGGCTTCTTACCTCACAGATACAATTGTAACCTTCAAATGCGAGAAGTATCAGGTCTGTTCAGATCCATTCACCAACAGAAATCAGAGATCTTAAAAGTGGTAAGGAAAGATGAAGAACTTTTCATCACACGAGACATAATAATAAACCTACTTCCATAGTTGCTTATATGCTCCCTCCAGGAGGACCCAGTCTCAGCTCTGGGATCACCAAGAAACATCCAGGAAACCAGCCATATAGTCTCCCCCATATCTCGCTCTTTTCATTCAGCCCTGTCCCTTTTTCTGGCATTGTTGGCAACTATGTATCTGGAGGACCCCAGACCATGTCATACTTCATCTCTCCTGTGGGAGCGCTGCATCGAAACTGAGCACTTGCTTCTCGGTTCCTCCGCAGATTGCAACTGATTGCTGGAGACTCTTGCAGCAAGATTCTCTGTATTGTCAGGAGACCCTTCTAATAAAAACTCATTGTCTAAAGAGCGCAACTCTTTTTTTACGTCTTTTTAAGATAAAGGGTTATTTCCACTAAATATGTCCTCAATTTCTGGTTCACTGAAGGTCACTGAACTCCCGTTTGCCAATTCTTGGCACCATATGCTTCATCCCACAGAGAGTAGTGATGAGCGGCAGGGGCTATATTCGAATTCACAATATTTCACAAATATTTGGGTGAATATTCGTCATATATTCGCGAATTCGAAATTATATTCTTAATCGCGAAAAATCGGCAATGTAATAACAGGCGTGGGTCACTTTTGCTAGGGGTGTTGCTAAGCTCTGACAAAGACATTGCAGCCTACTCTTTGGCGCACAAGCAAGAAGGGAGGTCACTGATGAGAAAAAAATCTAGAATATTCGAAATTACGAATCTATATCACTATATTCTAAATATTAGCAAATTCTCGAAGTGCCGATATTCGCGATTGATATTTGCGATTCGAATATTTATCATGATCAACACTAATAGAGAGAAGCTCCTTGTACACTGACCCCCATTATATCACATGCTGCACTCTTACACACTGATCCCCATTATATCACATGCTGCACTCTTACACACTGATCCCCATTATATCACATGCTGCACTCTTACACACTGATCCCCATTATATCACATGCAGCACTCTTACACACTAATCCCCATTATATCACATGCTGCACTCTTACACACTAATCCCCATTATATCACATGCTGCACTCTTACACACTGATCCCCATTATATCACATGCTGCACTCTTACACACTGATCCCCATTATATCACATGCTGCACTCTTACACACTGATCCCCATTATATCACATGCTGCACTCTTACACACTAATCCCCATTATATCACATGCTGCACTCTTACACACTGATCCCCATTATATCACATGCTGCACTCTTACACACTGATCCCCATTATATCACATGCTGCACTCTTACACACTAATCCCCATTATATCACATGCTGCACTCTTACACACTGATCCCCATTATATCACATGCTGCACTCTTACACACTGATCCCCATTATATCACATGCTGCACTCTTACACACTGATCCCCATTATATCACATGCTGCACTCTTACACACTGATCCCCATTATATCACATGCTGCACTCTTACACACTGATCCCCATTATATCACATGCTGCACTCTTACACACTGATCCCATTATATCACATGCTGCACTCTTACACACTGATCCCCATTATATCACATGCTGCACTCTTACACACTGATCCCCATTATATCACATGCTGCACTCTTACACACTTATCCCAATTATATCACATGCAGCACTCTTACACACTGATCCCCATTATATCACATGCAGCACTCTTACACACTGATCCCCATTATATCACATGCTGCACTCTTACACACTGATCCCCATTATATCACATGCTGCACTCTTACACACTGATCCCCATTATATCACATGCTGCACTCTTACACACTGATCCCCATAATATCACATGCTGCACTCTTACACACTGATCCCCATTCACATCGCATGGCTCACTCATAGACTGACCCCCAAGCTCTTAATCATGTGCTGAATGTCACTGATATTATATAATAATACATTACGGCGCGGTTAGCCCCCCGCAGCTTGTAGAGTCCTGACCCCGCAGCTTGTAGAGTCCTGACCCTGCAGCTTGTAGAGTCCTGACCCCGCAGCTTGTAGAGTCCTGACCCCGCAGCTTGTAGAGTCCTGACCCCGCAGCTTGTAGAGTCCTGACCCCGCAGCTTGTAGAGTCCTGACCCCGCAGCTTGTAGAGTCCTGACCCCGCACCTAACATGACCCAGAGCTTCAGTCTGTTATAGAAAATCTGCTGCTGAGGTTAAAGGTCACAGCCATTATCTGACCTCCTCTTAAAGGGACCTTAGGGAGTGGAGCAAGGAAGAATTAAATGTCAATGAACTTAGAGTAATAATCTCCTCCATCCCTCATCTTGTGAGGAGTCCCTACTTGTGGCCCCGTATTTATTAGCACCACCTGACTCACTTGACCTCATGTATTCAGTGACGAGGGCGCAGGAGGGGGGCATGCGGTGCAGTCTTCACACTCTGGACGGCTCAGTGCGGAGCTCTAGCGGTGGAAGGAAATGATCTCTTACTGTACATTGTTTCAATTCCCCACCATGTTCAAGATCTTTGTTTGCTGTCAGCAACTGGTGTAAGAAATTGAAAAAAAAAATATTAGTATTAGGATTGAAGACAGATGAGTGATGCTGCTGATTAGCTTGAGGTATGGAAAAGAGAAAGTAGGATACTCAGTATATTGTAACCATACTACTCTATGTAGTCAGCTCCTGAGACTTACCCCTCCAGAGATTACTACATACCGATCTATACAGCCACCACTAGAGGGAGCTCAGGAGATTACTACATACAGATATATACAGCCACCACTAGAGGGAGCTCAGGAGATTACTACATACAGATATATACAGCCACCACTAGAGGGAGCTCAGGAGATTACTGCATACTGATATATACAGCCACCACTAGAGGGAGCTCAGGAGATTACTACATACAGATATATACAGCCACCACTAGAGGGAGCTCAGGAGATTACTACATACAGATATATACAGCCACCACTAGAGGGAGCTCAGGAGATTACTACATACAGATATATACAGCCACCACTAGAGGGAGCTCAGGAGATTACTACATACAGATATATACAGAGAGCTCAGGAGATTACTACATACAGATATATACAGCCACCACTAGAGGGAGCTCAGGAGATTACTACATACAGATATATACAGCCACCACTAGAGGGAGCTCAGGAGATTACTACATACAGATATATACAGTCACCACTAGAGGGAGCTCAGGAGATTACTACATACAGATATATACAGCCACCACTAGAGGGAGCTCAGGAGATTACTACATCCAGATATATATACAGCCACCACTAGAGGGATCTCAGGAGATTACTACATCCAGATATATACAGCCACCACTAGAGGGAGCTCAGGAGATTACTACATCCAGATATATACAGCCACCACTAGAGGGAGCTCAGGAGATTACTGCATACAGATATATACAGCCATAGACTAGAGGGAGCTCAGGAGATTACTGTACACATATATATACAGCCACCACTACAGGGAGCTCAGGAGATTACTGCATACAAATATATACAGCCACCACTAGAGGGAGCTCAGGAGATTACTACATACAGATATATACAGCCACCACTAGAGGGAGCTCAGGAGATTACTGCATACAGATATACACAGCCACCACTAGAGGGAGCTCAGGAGATAAACTACATACAGATATATACAGCCACCACTAGAGGGAGCTCAGGTGATTACTACATACAGATAAATACAGTCACCACTAGAGGGAGCTCAGGAGATGACTACATACAGATATAAACAGCCACCACTAGAGGGAGCTCAGGAGATTACTGCATACAGATATATACAGTCACCACTAGAGGGAGCTCAGGAGATTACTGCATACAGCTATATACAGCCATCACTAGAGGGAGCTCATATTACTGCATAAAGATATATATATAGCCATGACTAGAGGAAGCTCAGGAGATTACTGCATACACACATATACTGCCACCAATGGAGGAAGCTCAGGAGATTACTACATACAGATATATACAGCCACCACTAGATGGAGCTCAGGAGATTACTACATACAGATATATACAGCCACCACTAGAGGGAGCTCAGGAGATTACTACATACAGATATATACAGCCACCACTAGAGGGAGCTCAGGAGATTGCTGCATACAGATATATACAGCCACCACTAGAGGGAGCTCATATTACTGCATACAGATATATATAGCCACCACTAGAGGGAGCTAAAGAGATTACTGCATACAGATAAATTAAGTTATCACTAGAGGAAGCTCAGGAGATTACTGCATAACGATATATAAAGTCACCACTAGAGAGAGATCAGGAGATTACTGCATACAGATAAACAGCCACCATTAGAGGGAGCTCAGGAGATTACTACATACTGATATACACAGCCACCACTAGAGGGAGCTCAGGAGATTACTACATACAGATATATACAGCCACCACTAGAGGGAGCTCAGGAGATTACTACATACAGATATATACAGCCACCACTAGAGGGAGCTCAGGAGATTGCTGCATACAGATATATACAGCCACCACTAGAGGGAGCTCATATTACTGCATACAGATATATATAGCCATTACTAAAGGGAGCTCAGGAGATTACTGCATACAGATAAATAAAGTTATCACTAGAGGAAGCTCAGGAGATTACTGCATACAGATATATACAGCCACCACTATAGGGAGCTCAGGAGATTACTACATACAGATATATACAGCCACCATTAGATGGAGCTCAGGAGATGACTACATACAGATATATACAGTCACCACTAGGGGGAGCTCAGGAGATTACTACATTCAGATATATACAGTCACCACTAGAGGGAGCTCAGGAGATGACTACATACAGATATATACAGCCACCACTAGAGGGAGCTCAGGAGATTACTGTATACAGATATATAGAGTCACCACTAGAGGGAGCTCAGGAGATTACTGCATACAGCTATATACAGCCATCACTAGAGGGAGCTCATATTACTGCATACAGATATATATAGCCATGACTAGAGGGAGCTCAGGAGATTACTGCATACACATATATACTGCCACCAATGGAGGAAGCTCAGGAGATTACTACATACAGATGTATACAGCCACCACTAGATGGAGCTCAGGAGATTACTACATACAGATATATACAGCCACCACTAGAGGGAGGTGAGGAGATTGCTGCATACAAATATATACAGCCACCACTAGAGGGAACTCATATTACTGCATACAGATATATATAGCCATTACTAGAGGGAGCTCAGGAGATTACTGCATACAGATATATACAGCCACCACTAGAGGGAACACAGGAGATTAATGCATACAGATAAATAAAGTTATCACTAGAGGAAGCTCAGGAGATTACTACATAAAGATATATAAAGTCACCACTAGAGAGAGATCAGGAGATTACTGCATACAGATATATAAAGTTATAACTAGAGGAAGCTCGGGAGATTACTGCATACAGATATATACAGCCACCACTAAAAGGGAGCTCAGGATATTACTACATACAGATGTATGCAGTCACCACTAGAGGGAGCTCAGGAGATTACTACATACAGATATATACAGCAACCACTAGAGGGAGCTCAGGAGATTACTACATACAGATATATACAGCCACCACTAGAGGGAGCTCAGGAGATAAACTACATACAGATATATACAGCCACCACTAGAGGGAGCTCAGGAGATTGCTGCATACAGATATATACAGCCACCTCTAGAGGGAGCTCATATTACTGCATACAGATATATATAGCCATTACTAGAGGGAGCTCAGGAGATTACTGCATACCGATATATACAGCCACCACTAGAGGGAACACAGGAGATTACTGCATACAGATAAATAAAGTTATCACTAGAGAGAGATCAGGAGATTACTGCATACTGATATATACAGCCACCACTAGAGGGAGCTCAGGAGATTACTGCATACAGATATTTGCAGCCACCAGTAGAGGGAGCTTAGGAGATTACTACATACAGATATATACAGCCACCACTAGAGGGAGCTCAAGAGATTACTACATACAGATATATATAGCCACCACTAGAGGGAGCTCAGGAGATTACTGCATACAGATATATGCAGCCACCACTAGAGGGAGCTCAGGAGATTACTACATACAGATATATACAGCCACCACTAGAGGGGGCTCAGGAGATTACTACATACAGATATATACAGCCACCACTAGAGGGAGCTCAGGAGATTACTGCATACAGATATATACAGCCACCACTTGAGGGAGCTCAGGAGATTACTGTATACAGATATATACAGCCACCACTAGAGGGAGCTCAGGAGATTACTACATACAGATATATACAGCCACCACTAGAGGGAGCTCAGGAGATTACTGCATACAGATAAATACAGCCACCACTAGAGGGAGCTCAGGAGATTACTACATACAGATATATACAGCCACCACTAGAGGGAGCTCTGGAGATTACTGCATACAGATATATACAGCCACCACTAGAGGGAGCTCAGGAGATTACTACATACAGATATATACAGCCACCACTAGAGGGGGCTCAGGAGATTACTACATACAGATATATACAGCCACCACTAGAGGGAGCTCAGGAGATTACTGCATACAGATATATACAGCCACCACTAGAGGGAGCTCAGGAGATTACTGCATACAGATATATACAGCCACCACTAGAGGGAGCTCAGGAGATTACTGTATACTGTGTTATTATTGAGCTCTGTATATATGATTGGTCTGATGTAAGCTTCTGATCTTCCCTTAGTGGTGGCTGCAGGTGAAAAAAAAATATTATTATGTCTACGGTATGTAGGGAAGTTGAAGCTCTACATATGTTATCAGTCTGCAGTCAACTTCTGATCTTTCCCTAGTGGTGGCTACAGGTAAACAAAATATTATTATATTGTCCTAAAAACATATAAATCTGCCTAAAATGTTGGACCTACAGTAAATGCACCATGGTGATTTCAGGCATAGTTTCAATTTAACGTACATTTTCGTGCAACTTGGAGTCATCTTTGTAGTTAACATGCTGCTTGGCTGATTTTTTGGATATTTTTAGATATTTTGGCCTTGTCCACAGGTCCACACATCATCAGTGACGGCCTCTAGAGGTTACCGTGCCCATAGGTTGTCACACAAGGTATATGTAACCTGTATCTTTATTTTTTGATCCCCCTGCTTCTCCTCTCCTCCTTCACGGATCAATTTTCTAACTAGGTGTGACATTATATTCAAGAACCAGAAGTCGGCAAGCGAGCCATTATTTGAGAAACCCTTCTCAGAGAGTCGCTCAATTTATAATTTTACATCGATTTATATGTGACTCCTAACTGGCTCCAGAAATTTTCAACCAGTACCCCAAATGTATGTCCAAGATATGGAAACCGTAAAGCGGATATTATCCATATGTGGTGGCGCTGTCCTAAGGTACAACCATTTTGGCAGGGTCTTATCAAAGTGACTGGAGATATTTTGAGTTTTAAACCAGCTTTGTCAATCTTCATGTGTGTTCTGGGTGAAATCCCCTATAATTTATCAAAAGATAATGAGTTTATGGTGTACAAATCCTTCTTTTTGGCTCGATTATTAGTTGCCAGAAGATGGATGGGATCTGAGGTGCCCACTGTGGATGGATGGGATCTGAGGTGCCCACTGTGGATGGATGGGATGGGATCTGAGGTGCCCACTGTGGATGGATGGGATCTGAGGTGCCCACTGTGAGTGGATGGGATGGGATCTGAGGTGCCCACTGTGGATGGATGGGATCTGAGGTGCCCACTGTGAGTGGATGGGATCTGAGGTGCCCACTGTGAGTGGATGGGATGGGATCTGAGGTGCCCACTGTGGATGGATGGGATCTGAGGTGCCCACTGTGGATGGATGGGATGGGATCTGAGGTGCCCACTGTGGATGGATGGGATCTGAGGTGCCCACTGTGAGTGGATGGGATGGGATCTGAGGTGCCCACTGTGGATGGATGGGATGGGATCTGAGGTGCCCACTGTGAGTGGATAAATATGATGCATTTAAATAGATCTATTGAGAAAGCAGGTAAACAAAGTGCATATTTATAAAAGGTTATGGAGCAAATTGGAGATCTTCATAGATTAATCTGCTAAAGTGTTATTGTTGTAGGTGGTTCTGGATTGAGAAAAAAAAAGTAATTATTATTTTGTTTTTTAATTTCTTTCTCCTTCTTGCTCTCTGGGGTGGGGGGTGGGTTTTAGGGTGGTTTGATGGGATATATGAATACAATATTTATGTATGTTTTTTTATGTTTCTATAATGTAATTTTTGAATAAAGATTAATAATAATAAAAAAGAACCAGAAGTCTACCAAGAGACAGTATGGACTTCAATGCCAGACATGAAGGTCAGATGTTTGTTATTGGAGGGCGTGGGGAGGGTGCAGACCCTCTATGTCACCATGGGATGATAAATTAAAACTTCAGTTTGACAATTTGTCAGAGCATTCTTCTTCCTTCCACATAGAAGTTCCTGATGACCACTAATCTCTAGCGCGGTCCCAGACCATGTTCCTCCCACTATCGGCTGAGCTAGAAACCGGCAGTAAATTATCACTGCTCTGGCCAACGCCATGAGTCGTGACTTCTCCAATGGATCTTTGAGTGGCCAGCATATGTCCCCTCTGTAATATTAATGTTCCCCCTGAGCTACTGAATAAATCTTCACTCTTCAGACCTTTGACCTTCAAGATTAGTGGAAGTTTAGGTCCATCTCTCCGGGGCTAGCGGTCTATGATGATAGTCTGGCCTCCGAGAGAGTCCTTCTCTGCTGGAGACTCAGATTCTATGTTTCTTTTCTGGATCTGTTTTCTTTAATTGTTTAAATAAAATCTTCAGACATAATTAATGTGATATCTAAGTGGGGGGGGGGGGGGGGGGGCATTGTCAGTACTAATCAGTTCCATTGATTGTAATGATGACTCCAGATAAATTCCCATAAAGCCTGTTAACGACAATTTGTGGACACAGTTTATTTATTGCATGATAGAAAGATATTGACGACAACGAGAAAAGAAATGTCTGCCAACAGAGAGTCACTTTCTACTGATTAATTTGGATGAAGTGAGAGTATCTAATTGCGACAATCATAAGATATGCAAAGAGCCGCCAGGATCTGTGTCTGAATTGTAAGATAGGAGTGAAATGAGAAACATGCGTTGTTAAGAAGTAAAAACAAGCCTTAGGCCACTTTCACTGGAGCAGTAAACTCTTCCAGCAGGAAGAGGAACAACCCATTGGAAGCCAGAAAAAGCCAGAGCACTGCCAGGCCCCATTATAGTCAAGGAGCTCAGGTCGGGTCAGGTAGTGTCCAGCTTTGCCGGATAGAAGAATTTTCCGCTAGTAAGAAATTAGCCTTTCCCAATGACCTAGTGAAAGTGTACTGGATTGTTTCCTAGTAAATAATGAAGACTAGATAGTACTGCCTCCATGTCTCTCCCTGTAAATGATGTCGGTATAGATAGTACTGCCTCCAGGTATCTCCTGTAAATGATGTAGGTACAGATAGTACTGCCTCTCGGTCTCTCCTGTAAATGATGTAGGTACAGATAGTACTGCCTCCATGTCTCTCCCTGTAAATGATGTCGGTATAGATAGTACTGCCTCCAGGCATCTCCTGTGAATGATGTAGATACAGATAGTACTGCCTCCCTGTCTCTCCTGTAAATGATGTCGGTATAGATAGTACTGCCTCTCGGTCTCTCCTGTAAATGATGTAGGTACAGATAGTACTGCCTCCATGTCTCTCCCTGTAAATTATATTTGTACAGATAGTACTGCCCTCTGGTCTCTTCTGTAAATGATGTAGGTACAGCTAGTACTGCCTCCTGGCCTCTCCTGTAAATTATGTAGTTACAGATAGTACTGACTCTCTGTATCTCCTGTAAATGATGTAAGTACAGATAGCACTGCCTCCCTGTCTCTCTCTGTAAATTATATTGGTACAGACAGTACTGCCCTCTGATCTCTCCTGTAAATGATGTGTATTGCCCTGGAGCAGGAGGTGCTTTGAAGTTTGGGCATTTGTGGACATTTACCTATTTCCCCTATGCAAAGTTTAAACTTCTTACTTTGTTCTATTGAAAGGGTTAACTTATACTGTTTATCACTGTGTTACTGCATTTCGTATATCCTGTTCATTATCACCTTATTTGCAAGGCTCTGTGAAAAGGCTTAATGAATACTGAGAGACTGTTAGGACTTTGAATGAGAAGCTTGTAATCTTCCACTGTTGCCATAGAGTTTGAAGAAGACCATGTTTTGGAGGAAAAAGACAGATGCTGTTTACCACCAAAAGCAGACAGTCTGACCTTTTGAATGTCTGGTTTTAGCTATATTGTTATGTCTGAAAACTTGTTTTTGTCTGGGAAAACTGCTCTGTCATTGCCATTGAGTATCATTGAAGCGCTAATGTAAGTCTATGAGAGACAGAAAGTGTTACAATGTATCTGTTTGTGCTGAGTTTCTCTACTCCACCTCCCCCACTAGAGGGTTCTAGTCTAGCTAAAACTGTATATAAGGAGAGCAGTCAGAGTCCCTAAGGTGCTGCAGTTAGGGAACAGTGCTTGGAAGAGGGGACTCTGTCAAATTACCAGAAGAGTGACCAGAAGAAGAAGCTGAGACAGGATAGTCTGCAACAGACCCTGGATCACCAGTCTTGGACCTGGGTACCAGCCTTCTGAAGAGAGAGAGAGGGTCAGCTAGCTCAGGCCTTTCCTCAGCATGAACCCTTCTTTTACACTGGAGGAGACTGGAGAAGCCAGCCCTATGCCTCGCCTGTGTTGTTTTGCACCTGAATTCCTGCAGGAAATAAGCCCCCTGGTTACTGCAGACCCTGACTCTCTGGACTTATTTCCAATTGGAGTGCACCATGCCTTACCATCCCTTCCAGCGAGCAGCAACAAGTGGTGACAACTCGACGGTGTCTGAGGGTCTCAACGTAGCATTGGAGCCACCCCAAACCTGGCCCCAATGTAGGTACAGATAGTACTGCACCCCTGTCTCTCCATATAAATGATGTAGCCCCAGATAGTACTGCCTCCCTGTCTCTCTTTGTAAATGATGTATGTACAGATAGTACTGCCTCCCTGTCTCTCCATATAAATGATGTAGCCCCAGATAGTACTGCCTCCCTGTCTCTCCATATAAATGATGTAGCCCCAGATAGTACTGCCTCCCTGTCTTTCCCTGTAAATGATGTAGGTACAGATAGTACTGCCTCTTGGTCTCTCTGTGTAAATTATGTAGGTATAGATAGTACTGCCTCCCTGTCTCTCCCTGTAAATTATGTAGGTACAGATAGTACTGCCTCCTAGTCTCTCTGTGTAAATTATGTAGGTATAGATAGTACTGCCTCCCTGTAAATTATGCTGGTACAGATAGTACTGCCTCCCTGTCTCTCCTTGTAAATTATGTAGGTACAGATTGTACTGCCTCCCTGTAAATAATGTAGGTACAGACAGTACTGCCTCCTGGTCTCTCTGTGTAAATTATGCGGGTATAGATAGTACTGCCTCCCTGTAAACTATGTTGGTACAGAAAGTACTGCCTCCCTGTTCTCTCATGTAAATGATGTAGGTACAGATAGTACTGCCTCCCTGTCTCTCCCTGTAAATAATGTAGGTACAGATAGTACTGCCTCCATGTCTCTCTGTGTAAATGATGTAGGTACAGATAGTACTGCCTCCTGGTCTCTCTGTGTAAATGATGTAGGTACAGATAGTACTGCCTCCTGGTCTCTCTGTGTAAATGATGTAGGTACAGATAGTACTGCCTCCTGGTCTCTCTGTGTAAATGATGTAGGTACAGATAGTACTGCCTCCCTGTAAATTATGTTGGTACAGATAGTACTGCCTCCCTGTTCTCTCATGTAAATGATGTTGGTACAGATAGTACTGACCTCTTCATTCATTCCTAGTGAAAAACATGGCTGTTAGGCCTCAGTGTTTGGCTCACAGTCACTGATGGAAATCGCCGATCAATACGCTGACGTGTGAATAAGGCCCTATACTGAGGAAATAAGATGCAGATTTCAGTGACTATGTGGAATTAAAGGGGTTGTTTCATCAGGGATATCCCTGTTCTGAGTGGAGCCACATTGGGAGCTGGAAAACCTGTATGAAGATTATATTGTGATACTATGTAAGGACTTCCCCTGACGCATGCCTTGTGGACTGCATAAGGCCTCATGCACACAACCGTATGTATTTTGCGGTCCGAAAAAAAAACGGATCCGCAAAAAATACAGATGACGTCCGTGTGCATTCCGTATTTTGCGGAACGGAACAGCTGTTAGAACAGTCCTATCCTTGTCCGTAATGCAGACAATAATAAGACATGTTCTATTTTTTTCCAGAACGGACAGATGGACATACGGAAACGGAATGCACAAGGAGTACCTTCAATTTTTTTTTGCGGACCTATTGAAATGAATGGTTCTGCAAAAAAAACGGAACGGACACTGCATAAGTGTGCATGAGCCCTAACACTGTAGGGTATAAAGGTGCCTGGCTGATAAGGGGTGAAACCTGACCAGGGAAAAAAAAAAACAAAAAAAAAAAAACACAACTAATAAAATTCTGTTTTCCTTTAATTAGCCAGAAAATTGCCATTATCATACTTGCAAATTCTGTTCGGGATCATTACGCAGCGCTGATGTGATCAAGGAAAACTCCTTAAGGAAAACCTTCACCTCTCCTGTGTGCGGCCGAGAGGGGGTTAAATTATTGTATTATTTAATGCGCTCCGCAGAGACGTCGCGGACCACGACGGGTGGAAGTAAAGCTTCCTGTTGGTTATTTACATTTCCAGAGAAAGTGTTCGGCTACCTTAATGAGACAGATATTGCAATCAATGTCCATTGACTTCCAAACTATCTTAAGTTGGATATTCCGAGTCAGCAGTTTCCGGCCTCTTTAAGATACTTAAGAGCCAATGAAGACGGAGCGGCTTGAGTGCCCATACATCACACTAACGAAATCCTGAACTCTGCCTGATCGGCTCATCGTGTTATCGTGAAGGGAGAAAAAATCATAATTATTTCAGAGCAGCAAACTCTGTGCATGGCTGAAAACTGCGCTAATCTGATTAGTGCCCTGGTGTGAGAGATTAGTGGCAGGAGATTAGCGCAGAAGCGCACCGAGACGGGGGAGGACGTGGTGCGATTCACGCTATGAATCCCTCTCGGCAGTTAGGAGAATCCCATGTATTAAGTGATCAGGATACAGGGGGATGTATAGGAAGAGGAGGGAGGAAAATAGATACAAAAATATAAAAATTGTTTCATTTATTTTATTTCAATTCTATAACCAGATTGTATCACCATCTCCCCTGCTCGTTACATTGTTGTATATTTATAGTAATTAAATGACATTGTTATTGAAAAGAAATGTTTAAATAAATAATAAAATAAAATATAACAGATAGAATTTCAATAGCGGAAGTAGCGGGGTTATCCCATCTTAGACAATGGGGGCATATCGCTAGGATATGCCCCCATTGTCTGATAGGTGCGGGTCCCTATATCGAGAACGGAGCGGGGAGCGCTGTGGATGGAGGACCTCAGATTTCCCGGGGTCCGTCCACCACCAAGAGCTAATCCCCACCTCTCCCATAGAAGTGAATCGGAGCGTGCCGCGCATGCGCGGCCCATGCTCCCGTTCATTTCTGTGGGGCAGACGGCAATAGCTTTAAGGGAACGTTCACATCTGGCATCTGGATTCACACATTCAGTAGGTTATTGCAGATTTTTTGGGCACTTTTGTATTTTCAGTAGCATTTTTTGCAGCATTTTTTTTTTTTTTACGGTAAAAGCACCAGCTCCAGTTGTTAGCCAAAAATGAAACGCAGGACACACAAGACTTTGTTTTATTTTTAATTTTTTGCGCTCCTGGCATTTTTGTTCATTAGGTGGAATTTTGTTTTGTTTAGTTTTTTTTTGTCTTTCTTGCATCTTATCAAAAACGCTGCCTGCTGCAGATTTAGTTGTTTTTGTGGTGGAGTTTTTACATCACTTTCTTAATAGGGGGAAAAAAAGGCATAAGAAAAGTACCACTGCTAAGATGCACGGTTTACAGAAAATGACAGAAAAAAATAAGCCACAAAAAAAAAAAGGTGAAATTCATGCGTGTAGGTACACGTGGTACGGGGTCTCTTTAAGATGTTATAAGTGTTTGTCATGACGCCAGTTGCATTTCAGCAACGAAGGACGGAGTCCCCCTAAGTAGATGGTGATAGTGGTACCCAGGCGTAGGAATGCCAGAGTGGTGTAAGGGTTGCCTATAATGTCCCTTTAGGTGTGGCTGTGTACTTGTCACGCTGCTCCTACCTGGAACCCCAGCTGTGCTCGTCCGTTGCAGAAAAGAGATAGTTGATGAAGGGAATGGAGAAAGAAATGGAGTCCAGATTTTGGGCAACGTTGAACAACAGCTTTACTTGCATAAACGTTCATCAGGGAAACAATCTTCCAGCTTCATCTTGGTCACCAGCAGGTTTTGGCATAAATTCTGGCAGGCAATAACAATCTCGGCTCTGCTACATCTTTTACTCTGTAGCTCTGCTGTGTGGCCAGGATTAAATAGAAACTTTTACTTTCTGCTGTAATCTGGCTAAGTCTTTATTTTTATCTTTATCCAGGGAACTTTTCCTCCTGGCTTCTGAGGCTCTCGGCTCTTTTCTCTTGTTCCAGCAGAGCTGATGGTGCTCTGCTGGCCTTGGCAGGGCCCGTCCAAAAGGGGCGAGGGTCTGCTTTCTTCCCCCTAGAGAGGGTTCTTGAGACACGATCTATCCCCTAGAAGGGGTAGGTTAGAATGACCTTCACTAACTAAACTCCTCCCCCTCTAGAGAGGGCTAGAATAGAAAGAAGGTTCCATTCCAGGCAAACTAGCTCTGCCAATACTGCCGCCATCTGCTGGTGAAGCAGGCACATTACACTTTAACAGTTAGATTTGCATAGAATTGCAAGACACATTGTGCAGAATTTGGAAATCAGTACATAAGGTGACATTGGGTCAACCATAGGAGATAGTAGGGGGCACAAAGAGGCGGTAATACCCTTCTGGGGTATTATACATGTTTTTTTTTTTTTTCAGGCAATTTAATCCCTATAGAGGAGATGAGAAAATGCCAGAAAAAAAATGCCACTACTGTTTTACCATGCAAGAGACATAAAAAAGCCATTAAAAAACTCACTAGACAAAAAAGTCTAAACTTTCAGCCAAACTCTAGAGTTTTTTTTTTGTTTTGTTTTGTTTTAACAACAAAAGCACCGAAATCACAGGTGCAAAAACAACCACCAAAAACTCCACAAAAATGCCACAAAACACCTTACAGTGAATCCGGCCTATGTCTTCTCTTTGATCATATATATTTTTTTGCATCTTTTCTATGCATTTTGACACGTTTTAAATAGATGAATAAAAATGAACGCATTTTTGCAGCCTAGAATAACCTAAGAGGGAAAATAAATGAAAGGAAAACATCACACCTTTTTTCCTGTTTTGATACTGCGTAAAAAAAATGGCAAATCACTAAAGACGCCAACGCTAAACACAACAGAAAAAAACAACAGGGAAAAAAAACACTTCGGGGGTCATTTACTAACCATAAATACGCCTATATTAGTTGTATTTCTGGCGCAGATTGCGGTGCAAAGGTCCTCGTTCACACCAGGTCTAAAAAAGTGGGCATGGCGTAGGCGGGGTGCCCATCCTCTTTACCATTCTCTACACATGGTTTAGGCGTAGAAAATGGTCTCAATGTAAGACATTAAGGAAGCCGTCTTAAATTTAGAACTGGCGCTGGATGCGATGTATTTATGGAGAAGCTGGCGCCTCTTCATAACTTCGGCGGTCCTCCGCCAGATACAGGGCTTTATTAAGACCAGCGTCTAAAACGCCAGTCTTAATAAATGACCCCCTTTGTTCTTGACGCATTTCACGGTGTAATATAGGCTTCATAGTAACATGGAGACACACACAAAAGAAATCCACGAGGAATGATAAAAACATCAAAAACCCAGAAAGAAAACTGCGTGATCCCAGCCTAAAAGTGCAGAGTGAAACTAATCTGCAGACTGCACACATTTCTTTAGAAGGCGCTGCTCTGTTAATTACTTCATTTAATTGCATGCAATTTATTTTCTTGCCTTTCCTTTGCGGTTTTCATTATTTTCTCTTCTGTACATCCTTCTTTTACTTTTGTTTTTTTTCTTCATTTATTTCATTTAATTGCAGAATCGGAATAAAAATGCATATTTAAATATAATGCAGGTTCCTTTGCGGTGGCAGTTTTTCGATATTCTTGTCAATGGGATCAAACCACACATAAAACACGTGAAAAGGAGATGGGCGTCATTATACTTAGAACAGTAAACAAATATCATGGCGCTGGCGTGAAGTTAAAGCAGCTACATCTGTAGTAATGTATCAGGCTCCACTACACCCTACAGTGTTACGCAGTCCTGTGCAGAAGGCGCACATCTGGGGAAAACCACACATCATACAACATCACACAGAACCTGTATGCCCCCTTGCCCAACCGTATCTCATCTTGCATCCAGGCTAGAAGCTGTATCTCATCTTGTATCCGGGCTAGAAGCTGTATCTCATCTTGTATCCAGGCTGGAGGCCGTATCTCATCTTGTATCCAGGCCGTATCTCATCTTGTATCCAGGCTGGAGGCCATATCTCATCTTCTATCCAGGCTGGAGGCCGTATCTCATCTTGTATCCAGGCTAGAGACCGTATCTCATCTTGTATCCAGGCCGTATCTCATCTTGTATCCAGGCTGGAGGCCGTATCTCATCTTCTATCCAGGCTAGAGGCCGTATCTCATCTTCTATCCAGGCTAGAGGCCGTATCTCATCTTGTATCCAGGCTGGAGGCCATACCTAATCTTGTATCCAGGTTGGAGGCCGTATCTCATCTTCTATCCAGGCTAGAGGCCGTATCTCATCTTGTATCCAGGCTGGAGGCCATACCTAATCTTGCATCCAGGTTGGAGGCCGTATCTCATCTTCTATTCAGGCTGGAGGCCGTATCTCATCTTGTATCCAGGCCGTATCTCATCTTGTATCCAGGTTGGAGGCCGTATCTCATCTTGTATCCAGGTTGGAGGCGGTATCTCATCTTGTATCCAGGCTGGAGGCCGTATCTCATCTTCTATCCAGGCTAGAGGCCGTATCTCATCTTCTATCCAGGCTAGACGCCGTATATCATCTTCTATCCAGGCTAGACGCCGTATCTAATCTTGTATCCAGGTTGGAGGCCGTATCTCATCTTGTATCCAGGCTGGAGGCCGTATCTCATCTTGTATCCAGGCTGGAGGCCGTATCTCATCTTGTATCCAGGTTGGAGGCCGTATCTCATCTTGTATCCAGGTTGGAGGCCGTATCTCATCTTGTATCCAGGTTGGAGGCCGTATCTCATCTTGTATCCAGGTTGGAGGCCGTATCTCATCTTGTATCCAGGTTGGAGGCCGTATCTCATCTTGTATCCAGGTTGGAGGCCGTATCTCATCTTGTATCCAGGCTGGAGGCCGTATCTCATCTTGTATCCAGGCCGTATCTCATCTTCTATCCAGGCTGGAGGCCGTATCTCATCTTCTATCCAGACTGGAGGCCGTATCTCATCTTCTATCCAGGCTAGAGGCCGTATCTCATCTTGTATCCAGGCTGGAGGCCGTATCTCATCTTGTATCCAGGCTGGAGGCCGTATCTCATCTTGTATCCAGGCCGTATCTCATCTTGTATCCAGGCCGTATCTCATCTTGTATCCAGGCTGGAGGCCGTATCTCATCTTCTATCCAGGCTGGAGGCCGTATCTCATCTTCTATCCAGGCTGGAGGCTGTATCTCATCTTGTATCCAGGCTAGAGACCGTATCTCATCTTGTATCCAGGCCGTATCTCATCTTGTATCCAGGTTGGAGGCCGTATCTCATCTTGTATCCAGGTTGGAGGCCGTATCTCATCTTGTATCCAGGCTGGAGGCCGTATCTCATCTTGTATCCAGGCCGTATCTCATCTTCTATCCAGGCTGGAGGCCGCATGTCATCTTCTATCCAGGCTGGAGGCCGTATGTCATCTTCTATTCAGGCTGGAGGCCGTATCTCATCTTCTATCCAGGCTAGAGGCCGTATCTCATCTTCTATCCAGGCTGGAGGCCGTATCTCATCTTCTATCCAGGCTGGAGGCCGTATCTCATCTTCTATACAGGCTAGAGGCCGTATCTCATCTTCTATCCAGGCTAGACGCCGTATCTCATCTTGTATCCAGGTTGGAGGCCGTATCTCATCTTGTATCCAGGCTGGAGGCCGTATCTCATCTTGTATCCAGGTCGTATCTCATCTTGTATCCAGGCTGGAGGCCGTATCTTATCTTCTATCCAGGCTGGAGGCCGTATCTCATCTTCTATCCAGGCTGGAGGCCGTATCTCATCTTCTATCCAGGCTGGAGGCCGTATCTCATCTTGTATCCAGGCCGTATCTCATCTTGTATCCAGGCCGTATCTCATCTTGTATCCAGGCTGGAGGCCGTATCTCATCTTCTATCCAGGCTGGAGGCCGTATCTCATCTTCTATCCAGGCTGGAGGCCGTATATCATCTTCTATCCAGGATGGAGGCCGTACCTCATCTTGTATCCAGGTTGGAGGCCGTATCTCATCTTGTATCCAGGCTGGAGGCCGTATCTCATCTTGTATCCAGGCTGGAGGCCGTATCTTATCTTGTATCCAGGCTAGAGGCCGTATCTTATCTTGTATCCAGGCTAGAGGCCGTATATCATCTTGTATCCAGGCTAGAGGCTGTATCTCATCTTGTATCCAGGC
The DNA here is from genome assembly GCF_014858855.1 of Bufo gargarizans. Lineage (NCBI taxonomy): Eukaryota > Metazoa > Chordata > Amphibia > Anura > Bufonidae > Bufo > Bufo gargarizans. Next base: position 29,181,974 of record NC_058084.1, on the reverse strand, counting down.
TAGAGGCCGTATCTCATCTTGTATCCAGGCTAGAGGCCGTACCTCATCTTGTATCCAGGCTAGAGGCGCCCAACAGGGTCCTAGAGCCTCCTGTCACACAGAGAAAGTGGAATTATGTTTTTTTGCCAATGAGAGTATATCAGTGATGTCATCCTCAGGGGGCGGGGCTGTGACTACCTCTCAGACATGACATACAGGCTGGTTGTCAGCAGTAATAGATGAATAGATGTTACTGTAGTATAAAGGTGTGTGGATCTCATGGCTGATCACATATAATTATATCAGTGATGTCATCAGTAGGGGGTGGGGTTGTGACAACCTGTCAGACAAGATGCAGAGATTCGTGTGTTGGTGCCACAGTCTCAGTTTGAATCGCCCCTTCCCTGCGTCTCCTTCTTCATACGGCTTGTGCTGAGTAAGGAGTCCGTGAGAAGTAAATACAGAATTTTATTGGTTGGGACAGTTCATCACAGCGAGCAACGATCGGCGGCTCCGTTATCACACACACTATCCGCGCTGACGCCCATCAATCTCCTCGCAGACATATCCTCCTCTTCAATTTTTAAGCAGCTCCAATGTTTATAGATGGAGGGGTCTGTAATGGCTGCACCTTCTGCAGGGAGCAGCACATGTAATCCGTCCAGAGACGTGTCTATTCTGACTACGAGAGCGGCTCGTTAATCATTGATTTATTATTGTCTGGTTTGATTAGATTTTGATCCATTTTTATACTTTATACATTGTTTCATATTCTTTTATTTTCTTCCTTGTTTTATTTACTCCTCTATTTTAATATTTCCCTACATTTTTAAATAATTCTATTACTTTGTTTTTATTTTCTTGCTTTTCTTTTTTTTTATCGTTTTCTTTACGATTGTTTTTTTTATTTAATTTATTTTTGTTACAGAGCCCCAAAATCTTGTGATTTGTGACCAATTATATGTTATGGGGAAAAGGTTTGTAACTACATAGAAGAGAACTGGAATAACTTAACTTCTTCATATAGAGTAAAATGTATCTATTGATCTAAATTCACTGGATTTGTTACAGATGTCATTGAAACTCTATTGCCAAATGATTTCAAAGTTTTGGTGACTTACTGAGGTGGAATAATGCGAGAACGATGGCAGCGCAAACTGATGGAGAAAACAGGAGGGAGGATCAAAATGAAGGATCACATGACCTTGGAAGATAGAAAGGGGAGGGGCTTGCCTGCTTGTCTCAGAGGTTGACAGACAGCTTGTCAGCCAATCAGGGGGCAGGATTCTGGGAGGTCCTTTTGATCAGGACGCCATAGAAGCAACTTTCTATCTGAGGGAATGTGTTTTAGCTGTTCCTGCCAAAAAGCAATTGCAGACACAAGACAATAATCACATTGTGATAGGGAGGGTACAAGGACATATTTAGGTAGATTTTTATTTAAGATAGGGAGGGTGCTCACTCAGTGTGTGTGTTCCAAACTGAGGGCAGGTGCGGACAGCAAGTGAAAAGTTCATGTATGGACTTAAAAAAGACAACTCTATTTAAAAAAACAAAGAAATAAAAAAAAAACTCAAGTATTTTATAGGCGTATTGCCAGCACCTCCAGCATCAATAGCATACATTCTGCTGCAAATGCTGAGCAGTTGCCCCCCACCCCCCCATCCCGCATACACTTTTATGTAAAGAACACTTTCAATTTAGCTACAATTTGTAATTGGCCATTTCAGTGCAGTTTCGGTTAATGTGTTGCATTGTATAACCATACTGTGCATTATTACTGAACAAGTTGTGCTGCAATAACAGCTGTTTTAAGACCCATCTGTTTAAGTTAACATATTGCATTAACATTGTAAGTTGTCAATATCAGTGTGCAGTGTGTTTGTAGAAGGAGAATGACATTTAATTGCCCCTCTTTCTTTAAATTACAGGAAAAACATATTTCATTTTTCATTTATGGGCATTATAATGAAATCTCAGTGTGCACACTACCATAACTCGTGGGTAGCTTACCCGCTGTCTCGGTGTTATGTTCAACATTGATCTTTCCTTTATTCCCTGTATTCAATCGCTTGCCTTTTCATGCTGCCTACACCTCAAGAACATCTGTAAAATTCACCCTTTTTCTTATGCGGAAACAACAAAAACTCTCATTGTTGCCCAGATCCATTCCTGTCTCAATTACTGTAACTCATTAGCCATTGGCCTCTCCATCACTAAACTCTCCAATCTATCCTGAATACAGCGGTCAGGCTCATCTACCTGTCTAACCACCAGTCACCCTGTGCCAGTCACTACTCTGATGCCTCCACCTAATGCCAGTCATTGCACTAGTTGCCCATACAGTACAGAATTTCAACTCCTCAACCTCACCCAAAAGCTCTCCATCGTGCTGTACCCCCGTAAATCTCCTCCTCATCTTTATCTACCTTCCTACCCATTCTTATGCTCTGCAAATTATTGAAAACTAACATTCACCGTAATAAGAATCTGTAACTCCCATCTCCAAGACTTCTCCCGAGCTGCACCAGTTCTCTGGAACACCTTACCCCAAGAACTGCAATTAATTAGGTGAATTCACAGCATCCACAGTTTTAGATGCCCCCTAAAAACAAATATTTTAAAGTGAATTATCACATTCCCTTATCTAACTCTTCTTCATTCACCCCCTATCTTCATACTTCCGAAGATGATCCATCATCAAACACTGTAATCTACTCCCTATTCTGTTAATGTGGCTGGATCATAGTGGAAAACACGTTTACTTTTAGATACTTTTTACTGTCCGTGTCACCCATTTCTCCTCACAGATTGTAAGTCCTTATGAGCCTTGTTTGTTGCTATTTTATTGATGATTTTGTTTCTAAATGAACCAACTGTATGTAAAAATATAGAATAAGAGCAGATACTGAGAATTACCCCAGTATACATGACAGAGAAGTGGTGGGAGGAGCTGCTGTTCCTTTCCTGTTCCTGTTTCCTGTTGTGTGTGGGTGTGTGAGGTCCGGGAGGCTTACCAGTGCTTTTTTTGCCGGGGGAATTGCTACCCTTTCCCCAGGGGGTGGTGGTTTCTCCCGATATGGATCCCCGGGCCTCCAGCTGCCGGCGTTCATCACCACGTGCCGGCAGCCGCGGTGGAGATGCGCGAGTGGAGAGGAGGGCCTCCAGGACTGAAACCTGGGCTTAGATACCTCTGCGCTACTGGAGGTGGACGACGATGCAGCTATGAAGACACCGCAGCAAGCGGCCACAAGGTCACAAGCAATGGAGGGCAAGAGGGGCCCCGCTACTAGGAGCGGCTGCGATCCCTGCAGTGAGCCTAATGAAGTACCAGGTGAGGTCCGGAGGGGTCCCAGGAGAGCTACCAGCCTGGGATCCTCTCTGGACAATTTGAGTAGGCACTTGAGAAAGCAGGATGCTGTGGAAAGTCCTGGAATAGAGGGAAGGCCGTAGAGAAGGTGACGAGGCCAAAGGCTAGGGTAGGTAATTCAGCATGTGGTATGTCTGTGTCGGTGCCTCAGCCCGGCGACAAAGCTATTATAAAGAAGCCTGGTGTCGGGGGTTCTTCCTGCCCAGCGGCTGAGAGACTGCTTAATTGGGGTATTTTGGGCCCTAAGGAGTCTTCAGAAACCTTTTCCTCCCGAGTAGCATATTTTCTGAACAAGCATGAGGAGGTCAAGAGGGAATTAAAAAGACTTAGGCCTCATGCACACGACATTTCTCGGCCTCCGGTCCATTTTTTTAGCGGATAGGATGGGGACCTATTCATTTCAATGGGTCAGCAAAAAAATGCTGATAGTTCATCCGTTTGTGTTCTGCGTCTGTTGTCCGTGTTTCCCTTCAGCAAAAAAAATAGTGCATGTCCTACTTTTTTCACATTTGCGGACAAGGATAGGCATTTATTACAAGGCATCTGTGGGAAAAAAATTGATCCTCCCCAAAAAATGGATGCTGCATCCGTTTTTTGGGGCGGACACACAATTTGCGGACGCAAAAAACAACTGTCGTATGCATGAGGCCTTAATGTGGAATATAAAAATGTAAAAATACAAGAGTAATTGGCGCCTAAGACAAAGAAGGCAATCCTCTCCTCCAGATTGGTGAAGTTGGAGAAGGTAATCGCGGTTTTGGAGGAGAAGAGGGCAGCCATTGAGGAAAATGGCGGCCCATTCTTGGAAAAATTCAGGAATGTTTGCAGGTTTGAGGGTATGTCTGGACTATCCGGTACGCCTGGCCCCAGTCTGTCAGGGCAGCAGGCTGGGAGCCAGGGGAAGGTGGTTCCTGAAACACAAGATTCGGAGGCGGACTCTCTGCCTTGTGGCCAGGGGGACCCCTCAAACCTGATTGCGGCCGCCTCCGGGGATGAAATCGGGTCTGGGGGAAGGCTAATGGTGGAAGTCAGGCAGCTGGAGTCCCCGGTGGGCAGACTGTACTTTGGGGATGAGGGGTAGAGATGTCGCGAACATCCGTTCGTGAACGGCGAACGCGAATTTCTGCAAATGTTCGAACGGGCGAACCGCCATTGACTTCAATGGGCAGGCGAATTTTAAAACCCACAGGGACTCTTTCTGGCCACAGTAGTGATGTAAAAGTTGTTTCAAGGGGACTAACACCTGGACTGTGGCATGCCGGAGGGGGATCCATGGCAAAACTAACATGGAAAATTACATAGTTGACGCAGAGTTGGATTTTAATCCCTAAAGGGCATAAATCACCTAACAATCCAATTTTTTTTGAACTACGTGGTTTAAAACATCCAGTGTGTGTATACGATCAGGTATGATGTTGTATCGATCAGGTAGTGTAAGGGTTACGCCCGCTTCACAGACATTGACAGACTAAACTCCCCTTTTAATGCATCGCAAACAGTCCATTTGCCCAACCGCAAACTCCCCATTTGCACAAGGTTGGATACCAAGCTAGCCATGTCCCGTTGATGCCATTAAAGGTTTCTTCCTCCACCAGCCACGTATAACACCAAGCGTCCCGGAAAGGTGAATTGAATTGATTTTTCGAACGGGGAGATGGTTAAAAAAATGCTGGCTCCCTCCCCTTTGTTTGAATCGACGCCACAGTCACTGCGTCTGCGCCGTGCAATTTACTGTCACACCCGATATGAGTGCTATTTTCTATAGTTCTCTCTTCTCATCAGTTTAATCCCTGTTACGTCCCCAATCTGGGGTCCATTTATTGAATTGATTTTTCGAACGGGGAGATGGTTAAAAAAACGCTGGCTCCCTCCTGGCTGGGAGATGGAAAAAGCAGCTTGGTCGGTCCTCTTACTCCCAAGTTGGGGCACTGCGCGTGCACGGAGCAATGTGCTGTGACACCCTGACCCTATATAAGTGGTGTCTTTACTAGTCCTATTCCTATCAGTTTAATCCCTGTTATGTCCCCTATACGGGGGCGTATGTCGAATTGATTAATCATTGTCGAATTAACAAACCATTACGACATCCTGGAATAATTTAGTTCTGAGCTTTGTACTTGCTTTGTATTGGAATTGATGGGGATTTTTTTAATTTGTCTGCATTATTTCTAATAAACTATTAAGAGACTTTATTATGATTTTTTTTATTTTATGTATTAAAAACCCATACAACTTAAAAAAAAGAAAAATAATGTTTTTTTCTATGAAAAATTATCCAGCCGATCGCTTTTTGTCTGATCATAATGAAGCAACGGCCTTATTTGGGGTGTGGCAACATTGCCAACACACTCATAGAGGTGATGATCGCTTCATTGTGATACGCAAGCCCCTTCACCCCAACAAGGTAACGATCACGAAGGGGAATTGACACATGTATGTGCCATTTTTTGTTTTTGTTTTTGCAGCCACAGTGCAGCACCAGAGGCCAGAAAAATTAGTACATCATGTACACATGCCTGAAAAATAATGTTATTGTTGCAGCCGCTGTTGTAGCAGCGGCTGGAAAAATTGATGTTTTCCAGGCAGCAAGGTGACTAAAACATTGCGGCTTGAACCCTAGTTGGTGGCGGAGAATTCACGAAAGTCATCCGGTATGCAGACATTAAATACAACAGCGTGGGGACCATTTTGAGGCCAAGGCATGTCATCAGACCTTTTGTTAGTCAAATGTATCGCCCACTGTCAGTCCCTTCGGTATCCATGCCTCATTCATCTTAATGAAGGTGAGGTAATCAACACTTTTTTGACCGAGGCGACTTCTTTTGTCAGTGACAATGCCTCCTGCTGCACTGAAGGTCCTTTCTGACAGGACACTTGAAGCGGGGCAGGCCAGAAGTTCTATCACAAACTGGGATAGCTCAGGCCACAGGTCAAGCCTGCACACCCAGTAGTCAAGGGGTTCATCGCTCCTCAGAGTGTCGATATCTGCAGTTAAGGCGAGGTAGTCTGCCACCTGTCGGTCGAGTCGTTCTCTAAGGCTGGATCATGAAGGGCTGTGGCGATGCGTAGGACTGAAAAAGCTCTGCATGTCCTCCATCAACAACACATCTGTAAAGCGTCCTGTCCTTGCCGCCGTGGAAGGAGGAGGAGGATTACTTTCACCTCTTCCCCTGTTAGATTCCCGTTGTGCTGTGCAAAGCATATTTTTTTGTTTGGTTTTGAACTGCTGCATCCTTTCTGACTTTCGGTAATTTGGTAACATTTTCGCCACTTTCTGCTTATACCGGGGGTCTAGTAGCGTGGCCACCCAGTACAGGTCGTTCTCCTTCATCCTTTTTATACGAGGGTCCCTCAACAGCATGAAAGACCCCATTTGCAGAAGGTTGGATGCCAAGCTATTCATTTCCCGTTCCTCATCCTCACTGATGTCATTGACGGTCTGTTCTTCCCCCCAGCCACGTACAACATCCACGGGTCCCAGATAGGTGACAACAACGAGCACCCTGGGATGCCTGCTGTGGTTGGTCTTCCTCCTCCTCAAAGCCAAATTCCTCCTCTGACTCCTCTTCCTCATACTCCTCTTCCAGCGTTGCCGCAGGTCCGGCAAGCGATGATGACAAGGCTGTTTCTGGTGGTGATGGTGACCACAACTCTTCCTCTTCGCGCTCATCTACAGCCTGATCCAGCACTCTTCACAGGGCACGCTCCAGGAATAAAAAAAATGGGATGAGGTCGCTGATGGTGCCTTCGGTGCGACTGACTAGGTTTGTCACCTCCTCAAAAGGACGCATGAGCCTACAGGCATTGCGCATGAGCGTCCAGTAACGTGGCAAAAAAATTCCTATCTCCGCAGAGGCTGTCCTAGCACCCCGGTCATACAAATACTCATTGACGGCCTTTTCTTGTTGGAGCAGGCGGTCGAACATTAGGAGTGTTGAATTCCAACGTGTCAGGCTGTCGCAAATCAAGCGCCTCACTGGCATGTTGTTTCGGCGCTGAATGTCTGAAAAGTGTGCCATGGCCGTGTAGGAACGCCTGAAATGGCCGCACAGCTTCCTGGCCTGCTTGAGGACGTCCTGTAAGCCTGGGTACGATGAGATTCAACACATGTGCCATGCACGGCACATGTGACAACTTGCCCAAATTCAATGCCGCCAACAAATTGCTTCCATTGTCACACACCACTTTGCCGATCTCCAGTTGGTGCGGGGTCAGCCACTGATCCACCTGTGCGTTCAGGGCGGACAGGAGTGCTGGTCCGGTGTGGCTCTCTGCTTTCAGGCAAGTCAACCACAAGACAGCGTGACACTGTCGTATCCGGGATGTAGAATAGCCCCTGGGGAGCTGGGGGGATTCAGTTGATGTGCAGCCAGACGCCGCAGCAGAAGAGGACTCAGCCGAGGAGGTTATCGAAGAGGATGGAGTAGGAGGAGTAGAGAAGGTGGCAGTAGGCCTGCCTGCAAGTCGTGGCGGTGTCACCAACTCCGCTGCAGAGCCACGCATTCCATGCTTGGCAGCCGTCAGCAGGTTGACCCAATGCGCAGTGTAGGTGATATACCTGCCCTGACCGTGCTTTGCAGACCAGGTATCAGTGGTCAGATGGACCCTTGCCCCAACACTGTGTGCCAGACATGCCATGACTTCCTTTTAAATCACTGAGTAGAGGTTTGGGATTGCCTTTTTTGAAAAAAAAATTAGTCCGGGTACCTTCCACTGTGGTGTCCCAATAGCGACAAATTTTTTGAAGGCCTCAGACTCCACCAGCTGGTATGGTAAAAGCTGGCGGGCTAAGAGTTCCGTCAAGCCAGCTGTCAGACGCCGGGCAAGGGGGTGACTCTGTGACATTGGCTTCTTACGCTCAAACATTTCCTTTACAGACACCTGACTGTCGGCAGATGAGATGGAACTGCTGAAGGTGAGAGGCGAAGTGGCGGGTGGTTGAGAGGGGGCAAATAGGACAGCAGTGGTTGACATGGCTGAAGATGCTGGACCCGGAGGAGGATGGTGGCTTTGAGCTTGTGTGCTGCTTCTACTCGCCATCATGTGTTGATCCCATAGGCGTTTGTGATGTGCGATCATGTGCCTTCGCAAAGCAGTTGTACCGAGGTGGGTGTTGGATTTCCCACGACTCAGTTTCTTTTGGCACAGGTTGCAAATGGCATCGCAAATGCTGAGCTCTGCAATGACGGCATTCTGGTGGTGGCAACAGCATGCATTGATTGGTGTGCTGTCTGGCTGACCCCGGGTGCCGATACATGCCGTCTGACTGTGCCACTAGCTCCTTGCAACGACCTCCCCCTGCTTCCAACTCGTCTCCTCCTCCTCTCTGTCTCCCCATCTGAACTTCCCCCTCTTCTTCTTCTCTTCGAGCAGGCACCCACCTGGCATCCATGGACACATCATCATCATCAACCACTTCACTTGTATCTGACAACTCAGCAAAGGAAGCAGCAGCGGGTACAACATCATCATCATCATCACACTGTACGTCCATGTGTGTAATGCTGCCTGACTGAGACATATCCCTGTTATCTACATCCTCTGGCAATAATGGTTGTGCATCACTCATTTCATCCAACTGATGTGTAAGTAACTCCTTTGAGGGATCAAGTGAAGCGGCTGTGGTGGCTGTGGTGGTAGTGGTGGTGGTGGTGGCGGCGGGCGGGAGAGTGGTGACCAAAGCTGAGCTGGAGGAGGATGGTGTGTCAAGGTTCTTAGCGGAAGCTGTTGAAGATTGGGTGTCCTGTGTAAGCCAGTCAACTATTTTCTTGTTTTGTTTTGGGTTCAGGGTACATGGCCTCTGAACACTGGGCATTATTCCAGGGCCAGTGGAAATCACAGCACCACGACCACGACGGCCCCTGCGGGGTGGCCTGCCTCTGCCTGTCATTTTTTTTTTAGATAAGTGGTACTATGCGTGCAAGGTACTGTGCCACCCTATATAAGTGGTGGGCAGTGGCCACAATACAGTCTGTGTGGGCCTGATACACACGGGCTTGCAAATGTGATTATATAACAGAAAATTTTTAAATAGAATTTTTTTTTATCTGCGAGGTATTTTCTGTCACACCCTGTATGAATGGTGTGCACACAGTGCTGTCTGTGACTAAGCCTGCAGCCTCTCACACACGGGCAGCCAGGCAACCGCAATATATATATATATACAGTACAGACCAAAAGTTTGGACACACCTTCTCATTCAAAGAGTTTTCTTTATTTTCATGACTATGAAAATTGTAGATTCACACTGAAGGCATCAAAACTATGAATTAACACATGTGGAATTATATACATAACAAACAAGTGTGAAACAACTGAAAATATGTCATATTCTAGGTTCTTCAAAGTAGCCACCTTTTGCTTTGATTACTGCTTTGCACACTCTTGGCATTCTCTTGATGAGCTTCAAGAGGTAGTCTCCTGAAATGGTTTTCACTTCATAGGTGTGCCCTGTCAGGTTTAATAAGTGGAATTTCTTGCCTTATAAATGGGGTTGGGACCATCAGTTGCGTTGAGGAGAAGTCAGGTGTATACACAGCTGATTGTCCTACTGAATAGACTGTTAGAATTTGTATTATGGCAAGAAAAAAGCAGCTAAGTAAAGAAAAACGAGTGGCCATCATTACTTTAAGAAATAAAGGTCAGTCAGTCAGCCGAAAAATTGGGAACACTTTGAAAGTAAGGGCTATTTGACCATGAAGGAGAGTGGTGGGGGTGCTGCGCCAGATGACCTGGCCTCCTCAGTCACCGGACCTGAACCCAATCGAGATGGTTTGGGGTGAGCTGGACCGCAGAGTGAAGGCAAAAGGGCCAACAAGTGCTAAGCATCTCTGGGAACTCCTTCAAGACTGTTGGAAGACCATTTCAGGGGACTACCTCTTGAAGCTCATCAAGAGAATGCCAAGAGTGTGCAAAGCAGTAATCAAAGCAAAAGGTGGCTACTTTGAAGAACCTAGAATATGACATATTTTCAGTTGTTTCACACTTGTTTGTTATGTATATAATTCCACATGTGTTAATTCATAGTTTTGATACCTTCATAGTCATGAAAATAAAGAAAATTCTTTGAATGAGAAGGTGTGTCCAAACTTTTGGTCTGTACTGTATATATATATATAAAAAAAAAAAGCTGACTGATGTACCAGCCCTGAAAAGGGCTTTTTGGGGTGCTGTCTCGACGCTGTCCTTACAGCAGATGAGTCTGTGGACACAGAACACTGCCCTAGCTAACGCTTTCCCTATTAGATCAGCAGCAGCAGAACTGTCCCTCCTCTCACTGTGAATGCAGCTTCCGAATGAATCTAAAATGGATGCTGTCCAGGAGGTGGGAGGGTCTGGGAGGGAGGGTCTGCTGCTGATTGGCTGGAATGTGTCTGCTGACTGTGAGGTACAGGGTCAAAGTTTACTCAATGATGACGTATAGGGGGCGGACCGAACATCGCATATGTTCACCCGCCGCGGCGAACCCGAACAAGCTATGTTCGCCGGCAACTGTTCGCCGGAGAATAGTTCGGAACATCACTAATGAGGGGGTCCCTGAGGATGAACTGGTGAAAATCAGAAAGGAGAAAAATAAAACTGTGAAGGAAGAAGTGCTTTGATTTGTGCCTTTTGAATCCGCTGCTGTGCCCAGCCCGGTTCCTGAAGTGGAATCGGGTCAAACAGTGCGGGAGATTAATTCTAAGATGGTGACAGGAGGTGCCCCCCCTTCCTGTAGTGGTAGGGTGGTCACAAGAAGCACAGGGGGTAAAACCCCAAACAGTGTGGCGGACAAAGAGGTGAGGAGGGCAGACAAGGATGTGATGATTGTGGACAAGGTTCAAGGTGGTGGTGCTGAGATAGAGGAAAAGAAAACATTAGAAACTGATAAAACTGTCAAAATTGTGAAAAGACTATTAAAATCAGTAGAAGGTGTAAAGACTTTGGAACCTGGGGAGAACACTATGGTCGAGTATCCCGGGACTGTGCGGGCTGTGCGGGCCGTGGGGGGTGCGGGAGGTGGGGAGTCCCCTGCGGGCTTTGCGGGGGGCTCCTCAGGGTTTCTGCGGTCTCTTTAGGGAACCCGACCAGTCCACGGGGAGTGAAAGATGATACAGTTGGAAAAATAAAGGTTGATGCAAAAAAAAATATGTATGCAAATGTGGTTGTGAATGGGATTGTGGGTAATGATGTGCAGGTGGCTGTGGGGGTGAATGAGAACGTAAACGAGGTTATAAATGAGGATACAAATGAACTGGTGAATGGGATTGTGGATGAGGAACAAATTGAGATGGTGGATGAGGAAGCTTTGATTGAGGAGTATATTGCGGATACGGAAGTGGATGAAGAGGAGGAAGTTATGCGGAAGGAAGCAATTAGGAAATGTGGCGAAACCAACCTCGCCACTGGGTTTTGGAGAGGACTGTTTAAAAGCCTCTTGCCTCAGGATTATGGCCCATAGTAACTGTAAAGGAGAAGACAGGCCGGCCGCACAGCTTAAATCTGTCTGTAGAATTGTATTTTATGTTATTATGCGTTCAGTTAAATTGTATGTTATGTGAGGGCACCCAGATAGCTAATATCATTGTATTTGTGTATTCTGAGTGCCATTCACCTAATGATATGCACTCAGACTTGAGCTATCTGGGGATATGTTAAATGTCTGTGTTTGCTGTGGGGGTGTGCCATTGTGTGTTTGGGTGGTGATTCCTGTCCTGTTGTCTCCACATGTGTATTGGTGATCTCCCCTTTGTCCTGAGAGATAATTGGATTGTGTTCGGTCGTCTCCGGGACAGAGGGGAGGAAACCATGATGCATTGTGGGGATATGTTGTATCTGTCCTGTATCTGCAAAAACTGTAATAAAAACCAGGCTGGGTGTGCCAGCACTTCAGATCACTGCTTGACCCTCAACACGGAGCCTTGTCTCGTTATTGGGGGATTCCCTGTATGCTGTTGGAGACTGATTGCCAGGAGTGTAAGCTGACGGATACGCTTTTCCTGTTCGTCTGACTGACAGTTACTTGTGAGGTTCCAGTTTGGAGTGCTATTTTGTATCCAGTTCGGGAGGTTGGTGTTCTGCAGTAGCTGTGCCTGTCTCTCGGAAAGGGGCATATCGCCTAAACGGACTTTAACCCCTTGTCTGCTGAAGCGGTGCCGTTACATTGGTGGCAAGCAGCGGGATCGTTCCTACAGCCAGAAGGACAGCTACAGGAGACACCATTTCTGTGGATTCTACAATTTAAGGGCAACGCATGTCTCAGTACAGTGACCCTAAAAGCACCAGGATGGAACCAGCAGTGGAGTACAGATACTCTGTGGAGGAATTTGACCGTATGATGTGGTTGCGGCTGAACTTCTTCGGACCCAATCCAGGTGAGAAATACGTGAAGTTCGTGAGGAATCTAGTGTCTACGACCCTACTATACCGGGCAGAAGGTGACGGTCAGCTGCCACGTTGGGTGGACCTCCATCGGAAGTTACGGTTGCGGGATAGTGGGAGCCCAGTCTCCATTCCCCAGCGGCAGTGTGAAGTGCAGGGAGGGGAGAGCAGCGGCCTCCCTCCCCAGCGGCAGGCTGAGTTACAGGGGGCAGAGGTAGTTGTTCCTGCCCCCCAGCAGCAGAGTGATATGCCGGGAAGGCAGTGTGAAATGCAGGGAGAGGAGAGCAGCGGCCTCCCTCCCCAGCGGCAGGCTGAGTTACAGGGGGCAGAGGTAGTTGTTCCTGCCCCCCAGCAGCAGAGTGATATGCCGGGAAGGCAGTGTGAAGTGCAGGGAGGGGAGAGCAGCGGCCTCCCTCCCCAGCGGCAGGCTGAGTTACAGGGGGCAGAGGTAGTTGTTCCTGCCCCCCAGCAGCAGAGTGATGTGCCGGGAAGGCAGTGTGAAATGCAGGGAGAGGAGAGCAACGGCCTCCCTCCCCAGCGGCAGGCTGAGTTACAGGGGGCAGAGGTAGTTGTTCCTGCCCCCCAGCAGCAGCATGATTTTTTGGGAATTGGGAGCCGAGTCTCCATTCCCCAGCGGCAGGCGGAGTTACAGGGGGCAGAGACAGTCGGTCCTGTCCCCCAGCGGCAGAGTGTCCTACAGGGAATAGAGAGCCCAGTCTCCTTTCCCCAGCAGCAGGACACTGTATTGGGAGCGGAGGCGGTCGGTCACTCTCCCCAGCGGCTGGAAGTATGTATGGGAGAGGAGCTCGCTACCCCCTCTCCCCAGCGGCAGATTAACGCACCAGGGGGAGACAGTAAGCCCCACAACAGTGCAGATGGGACCGTGGTCTCTGCACTTACAGCACAGGGGGTAGAGACAGTTGGTCTCCCCCTCCAACAACCAGGCTCCAACCAGGCTTCTTCCGTGGTAGCGCTGGCACCAGGGCTGAGTACCGCTGATCCCTGCCCACAAAGCAACCTCCACTCCAAACCAGGGAGCAACACAGAGACCGGGAGTACCAGCTTCCAACATAACTTTGGTGGATTCACTGGACAGAGACATGCTACGAAATTCAGCAGGTCCAGTATTTTGTTGTGGGTGGCCTGCCAGACTAACTCAGGTACCGACCGGCGTGAGGTCAGGTATCTGGTTAGTCTTCCCTGGGGGGGGGAGATGTGTGGCGAAACCAACCTCGCCACTGGGTTTTGGAGAGGACTGTTTAAAAGCCTCTTGCCTCAGGATTATGGCCCATAGTAACTGTAAAGGAGAAGACAGACCGGCCGCACAGCTTAAATCTGTCTGTAGAATTGTATTTTATGTTATTATGCGTTCGGTTAAATTGTATGTTATGTGAGGGCACCCAGATAGCTAATATCATTGTATTTGTGTATTCTGAGTGCCATTCACCTAATGATATGCACTCAGACTTGAGCTATCTGGGGATATGTTAAATGTCTGTGTTTGCTGTGGGGGTGTGCCATTGTGTGTTTGGGTGGTGATTCCTGTCCTGTTGTCTCCACATGTGTATTGGTGATCTCCCCTTTGTCCTGAGAGATAATTGGATTGTGTTCGGTCGTCTCCGGGACAGAGGGGAGGAAACCATGATGCATTGTGGGGATATGTTGTATCTGTCCTGTATCTGCAAAAACTGTAATAAAAACCAGGCTGGGTGTGCCAGCACTTCAGATCACTGCTTGACCCTCAACACGGAGCCTTGTCTCGTTATTGGGGGATTCCCTGTATGCTGTTGGAGACTGATTGCCAGGAGTGTAAGCTGACGGATACGCTTTTCCTGTTCGTCTGACTGACAGTTACTTGTGAGGTTCCAGTTTGGAGTGCTATTTTGTATCCAGTTCGGGAGGTTGGTGTTCTGCAGTAGCTGTGCCTGTCTCTCGGAAAGGGGCATATCGCCTAAACGGACTTTAACCCCTTGTCTGCTGAAGCGGTGCCGTTACAGGAAAGATGTGAGAGAGAGGATGGCAAAAACAAAGACGTATGCGGGTGTTGTTTCGGGTGACTCTTTGCCCAAGGTTTCGGGGGGGGGGGGGGGGGGTGACTTGCAACGGCGCCTCCTGGAGGCCCTAAAGAAAGGATCGGGGACTTCCATACAGGTAGAGGGAGGGTCAGTTGACCTGGCTTTTTGGACAGAAAGGCATGGTTTTAGGGCCTTCCGAGAACAAAGGAGGGGTGAGATCGTATGGACTCACCCCACACCGGGGAGGGACCGTAGGAATGTGGCCCGTCTCTATTGGAGGAGTAACGAAGCAGCAGCTCCTTCTAGGAAGACTGTTGTGGAACTTCTTCTGGGGGCAGGGTTTGTCACGAATGATATCTTTGCTCTCATACATCCCTACGGTACCGCTATGTTCGACGTCAGGCCGGAGGGTTTGGAGCTTTTCTGGTCTAAATATGAGCTGATGAAGAACACCCCGGAGTGGATGGCCAGCTAGATGGCCTTCACCCCCGCACAACGCGCACCTCTGCACTCGGCAGCTGGCGCTGAAGTGCAATGGGCTGCCACACTTGTAACACAGCTTAGGCTGCCCCCTGTAGAACACCATGATCCTATCCCGACCAAGGAAAGCAGATGATGGTATGTGGGAAACCGACCCCCCTGAATGTTTCAACTTAATATGAAACGTCCAGGCACCCGACTAGATGCCAAACTCATCCAGGTTCTTGCTAGGAAGACCCTGGACGTCCCTGTACCTGCTCAACCAGGTCAAGATGTCAACACAAGAAAATGACTCGTTACGGGTCAGAGCGGTCACTTTCTTGACCTCATTCTGGCGGGTTATCGCTTGCACAAAAAACCCCTGCCAGTCCGGCTGGTCTTTTGCCAGTTCATACCTAGACCAGAAAAGTTCAAGACCCTCTGGCCGGGCAAAACTGACATCAAACTCCCGGGTGCCATTACGGATGTATCAGGGCAAAGATGTCACATGCCCTGATGCCCATCTGCAACCCTCTTCCTGGTAGGGCACGCTTCATTGCCTCTCCATTTCAGACAAACAACATTTTGTCTGGTTGACTCAGGGCCGGTTGTGGGTGAGGACCAGGTGGTCTCGCCCCCGCCTTGCTCTCAGAAGGCACGCAGGCCATGCCTGTCTATCCAGAAGGATAGATCCACCTGCTGCCCCCCTACTGTAATGGAATTCTCCCCTCTCCTAAGAGCCTCTAGAAGTTGCCGCTGCAAGTTACCATCACCAGACATTGGTAATGGGGAGGACAATGGGGACCGCCCCTCCCCCCTGCGCCGGCGACCACATCAGCATAACTTCTGTCAGGCGTAACCGATGCAGGAGGGGCAGCTGGACAGGGCCCACCCCCACCCCCTTAGACCTATCTACAGCAGGTACCACTCCAGACCCCTCTGAAGGGGCTACATGAGGCGCACCGGCCACTTGTACACTGGCCGGCCGACCTCCAACATTCACCCCTCCATCAGGGCCATTTTTAACAGTCTTTCCTGATTTTTCGGGCCGGCGGGCTGTAGAACCACTGGTCCCAGCCACGCCGGCCTTATCCACTTGATGGAGAGTGCAGGAGGGAGGGGCGGTGCGCATCACACTCGCATCAGGCCCTCCCTCTCTGCCTACAGACACACTGCTTTGAGCTCCTTTCTGAATATCCGAAGCCCCACCCCCTCCACCCTTGACCACTCCCACTGCGCCTCCACTCCCCGCCGCCACAACAACACCAGCGGAAGGGAAAGAAGAGGGCATCGCGGGGCAGAGGAGACTGGAACCCCGGCAAGGACTTGGGCATACAAATTGGGAGGGGCGGAGGCAGCCACCTCACATCTTCCCCCTGCAACTCCAGATAGGGACACAGCTGTACCCGCGGGCGCACCCTCTCCACCCAAAGCCACCCCCGCCCCCCCGGCCCCCGCCGACATGCCAAAACCGGCAGGGTGGACTGCAGGGCGCACGGGAGCGGCGAAGCAGACCGGGGCAGAGGATGCAGACCCCAGGACAGGGATCCCAGCAACAACCTCTGCAAGGGGGGCAGTGGCAGCCACATCGCCCCGCCGCACCTCCACCCGGCACTGGTCCAGTGCCCCAGCAGAATCGGGCGGAGCCACCCGACCACCAACCATGTCCCCCTCGCCGCCCGCCCCGGGAGCCTTCCTGTCTGGCCCCTCCTGCTCTCCTCACCGCCCCTGTTACCGCAAACAGGGACGGCGTTAGGGTTGCCACCTTTTCTTCAAGCCAAACCCGAACAGAAGGGAGGGAGGGCCCCCTTCCAGGCCCCACCCATGTCCCGCCTCCAGCCACGCCCATGTTCCACCTCCAACCACGCCCATGTCCCGCCTCCAATTCTGGTCGCTGTCGCCCCGCGATCGTTACGCCCCTGATCCCACCCCTGCGCCGTCCCGTTTAGTATTCGGCGCAGGTGCGGGATTTACGGGACGAAGAGGAGAACTTGGACATCAATCAACTGGACATGGACGTGCCACTGCCAAAGGGTGAATAGACCGAGCCTCTAGGTGCTGCAGCAATGCCCTCATAGCACCTAGAGGCTCATTAGCATATTATACATCTTTATTTTAAGAGAACAGCGGCAGCGGCGGGCAGGGAGTTATAAAACATACTGTTATGTACTGCTGACATTAGCCCATCGCTAATGTCAGTCAGCTACATAACAAAATGTTTTTTCTGATTGACAGATTCAGAATTGAGGCTGTTTAAACACTGTTACATACACACTTCAAATGTTGTATATTTATACCTTTTTAGAAGTAGTGATTATCTGGTGTCTTGGTCAGGTTGAAAAACTGGCAGGGCACAGTGGGTACAGTCTGGGTTGGGCATGGGCAGGCTGCTGGAGCCTGGAGCTACTGGAAGAATGATTTTAATTCTCCCTCCCTGCCTCTCTCTCTGATGTCACTTCCTGTGGACCTGACTTCCTTATCAGAGAGAAGGAGGGAGGGACTGGGAGGCAGGGGAGGAGCGAGGAGGAGACCGGAGACTACTGAACAGTGAGTGAGCTGGAGGAGAGGAGGGGGAGAGGAGAGGAGGAAGGGAGAGGAGGAGGGGAGAGGAGGAGGGGGAGGGAGCGCTCAGCCTCCGCTCCACTCCTCTCAGCTGATCACCCGGCAGCCGCAGTGTGAGTCACTAGTGACAGCCGACAGGCAGCTTATGCGATCGGACAACACTCACTGTCTGCAGTTTGAATGAATAGAATAATCCTGTGCCCGGGTCTAAGAAAGGCTTGTACCAGGGCACAGGATTACAAACCCGGACTGTCCGGGTCAATCCCGGACGGGTGGCAACCCTAGACGGCGTCCTGCGCCATCTTTGCCATGTGTTTCTCCCCACTCCTACGCACCGGTCCCACAGCAGAGACCGGACCAGGGAGGATGGTGGGGTTCTTGCCCTGAGCTGGCTTTTCAGCACGCAGGGTGGGTCACATAGACATACCTCACCTCTGGCTTTAATGTCTTTTCCTTTCTCCTCTTTCCCATCGGCTCATCTTCAGGTAAATCATTACCAAAGCAGATGTCCTCACAAATTTTGGGGGACTCCAGGTGGCGTATTTTGGCCATAAGCTGCCCCCCAACTCCGCTGTTCTCACAGTACTCTCCTTCCTCATCGGAACTAGTGGGGGGCAGGCATACCTGCTCTGCGGTGATACCAGTTTCCGCAGGTTGCCCCCCCATGTCCGACTCTTCCTCCTCACTAGAGGAATCATCTTCCTGCTGTTTTTGGTTTCCAGCCATTTCATTGAACCTTTGATCATTCATGAGCTTTTCCTTAAAAGGACCACTGTTTTCCAAAATGGCCCCCCTTCTTTCTTGCAGCTCTTTGATTATTTCTTTTAGGTCTTTTATTTATTTTTTATATTTCTGGCCTGTCTTTTCTTGCCGCTTTGTCCACCTTCCCCCTCTTTAGGTTCTCCCTAAGCTTCTTGAGGGTCCTATTCGCTTCCTCGTACTCCCGGAGGTAGGCCGTGATCCGGGAGCTGTAAACGGCGATTAGTTCCCGGGGCTTCATGTTGCCCCAGTCAGCCTCAACCGGAACCGGCCCACCCCCAGGAGCACTCTGCGTACCTCTTGGAGGGCTACTGTCCGCCCTCCTGGAACTGCCGGCGATGGACACTGCTTCACCTCCGGGGGCTGCAGGGGCCACTGCACCACGACTCCTGCTGGATCTTCTGACCCCCTGGGCGGAAGATGGAACTGAGGCCGGTAGCTCACCTCCCCTACCTCCCGCCGGCCTACCCCGGGAAGCAGGATCCTAAGTCTTCAGTCGCTTCATGGCCCAGGACCCTACCAACTCCCTGGGGAGAGGCAGGGCCTGGGCTGGGATAGATGGAAAAATCCCTGGAAGTCTGTTAGCAATTAGCAGGAGCTCCTCCAGACACAACCACACCCGTCCACTGGCTCCTGCACACTGAGGAACTCTTTTTAATTTTATACAAAAATACAAAAATTTTGCCATAAAATTTCCAAACAAGATATAAAACAAGTATATACACTTACCCTACTGGCCCAGCTCCATGCATACTATCTCATTCATACCTACTAAAAAGAGAAAATAAAACCTAGCCTAATGTAAACATCCGATCCGGCTGAACCCCGACTATATACAAATTGTTTCTAACAGAAAAAAAAGACAAATTGTTACAATAAATAATAACCAAAAATTGTATTTTTTACTTTTTTTTTATACATTTTTTTTTTTGTATTATTTTTTTTTTTATATATACATTTTTTTTTATATTTTTTTTTTGGGTATACACACACATATGAGAAAAACAAAAACAAACCTATACTAACCCTACCAATCTATCTATCCCATCACCTTCACCCAGGGCCAACCTCCGCCTCTTGTCCCTCCATGAGGCCAGCCCTTCCTCCACCACCCACACCCAGCCCCTCGCCTCATGTCCTCCTATGTCCGCATAGTCCAGGGCTGGATGCAGGCCTCCCCACACGAAAAAAGGAATATGAACACCCCCCCCCATCCCACCCAACCTAACTACACCCCACTTACCCTATCATACAATATATACATCTTATAACAACCATATCAATCTATACAAACCAATATTAAAATCCCCCCGAAGGCCCAAGTTCAGTCATTTGCAAACCTTTCTTCAAAAACTCATCTTTAATACAAAACAAAAACCTAATGTGAAAGCCTCAGCCCAACACCAGGAAAAGTGCTACTGAGGCTAAGGCACATCAAAGGTGAAGCCTCTCCAGAGGTAAGAGACCCCATCCGTACCCACCTTCTCGCACTCAAGAGAGCGAACCTTCGCCAGGTCACCTAGAATGTTCCTACACACTTCTTCCACAGGGAGGACTTTCTGCTGGGTTGAAACTAAACACTGTGCGTTCCATGTGAAGTACCTGACCACTATGCTAACTACAAAAGCTGTGCATGGGTCCCTTCTTCCCAAACCTGTGAATGCTCCATAAGCCCATTCCGCATAGGAGAGGTTGGCTAGCCTAGGCCAGCCAATGGATGCGCCCACCCGTTTGTATACCTCTGTATTAAAGGGACACTGAAGCAGGAAGTGCTCCATACTTTCCAGTATGTCGCCACACTCCTCCCGGGGACAACCCCTTTCATCAGAGTTCCTATACCTCAAGTTGCCCCTTACATACAGCTTCCCGTGAAAGCAGCGCCAAGCCAAGTCCCAAAACTTCAAGGGGATCCTTGCCGAATTTAACAACTGTAAACCCCTGTCTAGATCCCGGCTTGGGCAATCCTTAAGGGCCAGGGGCTTTCGGAAGTGGGTCAACAAGACCCTCTCGTCAAGGGATCTCCTTGACTGGGTCTTGATTTCCCTCACTCCCAAACCCCACTGGCGGATCACCTTCAGAATCGGGGTGACATAAGCCCGAAGATATCCGTGAGGTGTACGCAAATCCTTCACTTGCCCTCCTGTCTCCCACTCCTGGAAGAAAGGCCGAAACCAACCCCTGCAAGAGACTACCCACGGAGGAGCCCTCTCTTTCCAGAGGTTTGCCAGGTTGATCTTAACAAAGGTGTTCACGAGGAACACCACTGGGTTGACCATACCCAACCCCCCTAATCTCCTCGTACGGTATGTCACCTCTCTCTTGACTAGGTTCAGCCTATTCCCCCATAACAGTTGAAAGAACAGACTGTAAACCCGAGTCCAGAGAGGTTCTGGCAAGACACATACACTGGCCAAATAGATAAGCAAAGGGAGAAGGTAAGTCTTGATCAGGTTCACCCTTTCCCTGAGGGTCAAAGACCAACCCTTCCACTGGTCAACCTTCTGAGCGGCGATCGTGAGCCTGCTGTCCCAATTTTGGGTGGGATAATCCCCATGGCCGAATTGAACGCCTAGGACTTTGGCTGACGACTGGGGCTCCGGGAGGGTGTCCGGGAGACCGAAAGATGGATCACCCCCTCCCAGCCAGAGACTCTCACACTTATCCCGGTTAATCACGGACCCGGAAACTTCCGAGTAGCGTTCTACCTCCGACATCACGTATTCCGCCTCCCCTCCCGAGGACACGAAAACAGTGACGTAATCGGCATACGCCACCACCCTCAGAGTGGCTTCCGGCTCCTCCAGACTCATCCTGACTCCCGCCAACGGTCCCCGATCAATCCTCCTAATAAAAGGATCAATCGCAAACACGTATAAGAGCGGGCTCAATGGACAACCCTGGCGGACTCCAGACCCGACCTCAAAAGGGCTGCCAGACCAACCGTTCACCAGAGGGAAACTCTCTGCCCCTGCATACAAGATCTTTAACCAATCGACAAACCCCCCCGGCAGGCCATATTTCAGAAGGACTGCCCAGAGGTACTCGTGGTCAACCCGATCAAAAGCCTTTGCCTGATCTAAAGCCAGCATGTACCCCTTCCAGTTACCCGCCCTACTCTGCTCCACTGCCTCTCGGACACCGAGCACAGCACTAAACGTGCTTCGGCCTGGAACTGAGCAATGCTGGGTCTCCGAAAGGAGCCGGGGCGCAAACTGCACCAACCGTTTAAACAGTATCTTGGCCAGGATCTTTCTGTCCGTATTGAGAAGCGCTATGGGACGCCAATTCTCAATACGGCTCGGATCTTTACCCTTTGATATAAGGATCAGAGCTGACCTCCTCATTGACTTCGGCAGAGCACCCGAGGAAAGGCACTCATTGAATACCTTAGTCAAGAGGGGAACCAAGGAGTCCTTAAAGGTCTTATAAAACTCGGATGTTAAGCCATCCGGGCCTGGCGACTTCTTTAGGGCAAGCCCTTCGATCGCCAGGCTGACTTCCTCTTCTCTGATTTCTTCTATCAAAACGCCAAGAGAGAGGTCTACTCTTGACTCAGGGATGGTTTCAGCCAGGAAAGCCGAAATCCTGTCCCGATTCAGATCCTTCTTCCTCAAGAGGCACGAGTAGAAGGACTTGACGATTTCCAAGATCCCTGATCTGGACCTATCCAGAGATCCCGTACCATCGACCAGTCCCATCACCAACTTACTTTTCACTGACATCTTACAGTTTCTGTAAGGGTCGGGCGAGCGGTACTTCCCGAAATCCCTCTCAAAAACCAAAGATGTGTGTCTATCGTACTGGCACCTCTTAAGCAAAGATTTCACCCTGGAGATATCCTCTCGGCTACCTCCAGTCGAGACCAGTTGTTCGAGTTTCCTCCTCAGACCCTGATACAAGCGGTACCTGTCCAGGGACCTGAGGCTCGAGAGCTGGCGGAAGAATTTTGCCACCCGATCTTTGAATATCTCCCACCACTCAGACTTAGTGTCACAAAGATCCAGCAACTCTACCTGACTCTGAAGGAAGTCCTTAAAGGATTGTCTCACCTCTGCTTCCTCCAGGAGGGCCGAATTTAGCTTCCAATAGCCTCTTCCCATTTGGGGGGATTCTGCAACATTCAAAGAGAACATAATCTTACAGTGATCAGAGAATTCCACCTCTACCACCTCTAAAGGTGAAAAAGTAGTCTCCTCCTTTAAATAAAACCTGTCTATTCTAGACCTAATCTGACTACCTCTATAATAAGTGAAACCACCGTGGCCTGGGGTGTGCCTAATGTGGACATCCACCAGGCGAGCCTCGCTAGCTATGCTATTCAGGGATACACTATCATAAGCCAGCCGGTTTCTGGCGCCTCCCCGGTCTTGGGACCTTGTGACTTTATTAAAGTCCCCGCCAAAGACCACCTGCCGACTCGTAAAAAGGAAAGGTTTGATCCTCATAAAGAGACGCTTCCGATCCCACCTGGTTTGGGGACCATAGATGTTTATCAGGCGAAGCTCTTGACCCATCATGAGGACATCTAAAATCAAACACCTCCCCATTTCTAACTCAATCACTCGTCGGCTTTCTACTGGTGCGGTAAAAAGAACCGCCACTCCGCTATACGGCTCAGCCGCAAGAGACCAATATGATGGACCACGCCTCCACTCCTTTTTTGCTTTATACACAGCCGCCAAATCTGGCAGCCTGGTCTCTTGCAAATATAAAATGTCAGCTTCAACCCGGCTGAGAAAATCAAAGGCTGCAAACCTAGCCGCATCCGATTTAATACTGGCGACATTAATGGTCGCCAGCGTCAACGGAGTGAGGGCCGCCATACAGAGTGATTAAGTTAGACGGCCTTCTTCCTTCCCTTCCCCTTCTTGTTCTTTTTCTTACCCCTCTTGGGGCTACCCCCTAAGGTGGCACGATCTCTTTTGAGAGAGACAGTGGTGTCCATCTCATTAGTCACCACCGCCTCCCCCTTCGCACCACCCTTGTCATTCCCATTACCAGCGTCTGGACCCGCCCCACCTCCCGAGGACCTTGGATCCTCACCGGAGGGAGGCGCGGGCCCTTCCAGAGGCTCCTTCTCTTGCCCCTCCGGCTCCCCACCTTCAACCTCCTCCCCGGAAGAAGAGATCTCATCCAAGGTGAGGTACCGGTTGGAAAGATCCAGGGGAAGAGAGTCAGGATTAGAGAGGTCCAGGGGGGAGCTGGCTTTGCCTTCCACTGGCACTCTAGTCGGGCTAGATCTTTTTTTGGTCAGACGTTTCCTTCTTGTTCTTTTAGACTCTGTCTCACTCTCCTCTGTTGCACTCTCGTAGCAAGAGGACAGAGTCACCTCGGAACGGTCTAGTCTCCTGAGTTCCTCATTCACCTCGATATCCCCCAGGGTCTCAGCTCTAGGAGAGGCATTCTCTTGGGAGGGCACAGGCATCACCCCAGGAGGGGGTTCCACCTGCCCCCTCTCCATTTGACGCCTCTCCCTCCGTCTCTGCTGGGACGGGCTTTCTTTTCTCTTCATCGACCCCACTGCCCTGTCGCCTTCGCCAGCACTCGCCTCAGCAGTGGGGGCCTCCCGGCTCGCCTCTGCGCGTGCACGAGCCACGTTGGCGACAGAGCGAGGGCAACGACTGAACGGGTGCCCTAGCTCACCACACAGGTTGCATCTAATCTGCCCACAAGATGCAGCTAGATGGCCTTCACCCCCGCACAACGCGCACCTCTGCACTCGGCAGCTGGCGCTGAAGTGCGAAGGGCTGCCGCACTTGTAACACAGCTTAGGCTGCCCCCTGTAGAACACCATGATCCTATCCCGACCAAGGAAAGCAGATGACGGTATGTGGGAAACCGACCCCCCTGAATGTTTCAACTTAATCTGAAACGTCCAGGCACCCGACCAGATGCCAAACTCATCCAGGTTCTTGCTAGGAAGAACCTGGACGTCCCCGTACCTGCTCAACCAGGTCAAGATGTCAACACAAGAAAGTGACTCATTACGGGTCAGAACGGTCACTTTCTTGACCTCATTCTGGTTAGTTATCGCTTGCACAAAAAACCCCTGCTAGTCCGGCTGGTCTTTTGCCAGCTCATACCCAGACCAGAAAAGTTCAAGACCCTCTGGCCGGGCAAAACTGACATCAAACTCCCGGGTGCCATACGGATGTATCAGGGCAAAGATGTCACATGCCCTGATGCCCATCTGAAAGAGAAGCTCTGCCACCCTCTTCCTGGTAGGGAACGCTTCATTGCCTCTCCATTTCAGACAGACAACATTCCGTCTGGCTGACCCAGGGCCGGTTGTGGGTGAGGACCAGTTGGTCTCGCCCCCGCCTTGCTCTCGGAAGGCACGCAAGCCATGCCTGTCTATCCAGAAGGATAGATCCACCTGCTGCCCCCCTACTGTAATGGAATTCTCCCCTCTCCTAAGAGCCTCTAGAAGTTGCCGCTGCAAGTTACCGTCACCAGACATTGGTAATGGGGAGGACAATGGGGACCACCCCTCCCCCCCTGCACCGGCGACCACACCAGCATAACTTCTGCCAGGCGTAACCAACGCAGGAGGGGCAGCCGGACCGGGCCCACCCCCACCCCCCCAGACCTATTTACAGCAGGTGTCACTCCAGACCCCTCTGAAGGGGCCACATGAGGCGCACCGGCCACTTGTACAGTGGCCGGCCGACCTCCAACATTCACCCCTCCATCAGGGCCCGGGGCAACACCACTAACAAAAACAGTATTTACACAAGTGACCACTTCTTCAGTGGCCACTACCGCACTCTCCCCTCCACCCACACACACTGCTGGGCCAGAGGGGACAGAGGTCACTTTATTAGTTTTGTCCAGCATTTCCTTGCTGGACACATTTTTAACAGTCTTTCCTGATTTTTCGGGCCGGCGGGCTGTAGAACCACTGGTCCCAGCCACGCCGGCCTTATCCACTTGACGGACAGTGCAGGAGGGAGGGGCGGTGCGCACCACACTCGCATCAGGACCGCCCCCTCCCTCTCTGCCTACAGACACACTGCTTTGAGTTCCTTTGTGGATTTCCGAAGCCCCACCCCCTCCACCCCTGACCACTCCCACTGCGCCTCCACTCCCCGCCGCCACGACAATACCAGCGGAAGGGACTGAAGCGGAGCAGACCGGGGCAGAGGAGACTGGAACCCCGGCAAGGACTTGGGCACACAACTTGGGAGGGGCGGAGGCAGCCACCTCGCACCCTCCCCCTGCAACTCCGGATCGGGACACCGCTGTACCCGCGGCCGCACCCCCCCCCCCCACCCACAGCCATCCCCACCACCCCCGGCCCCCCGTCCCCCACCGCCATGCCAAAACCGGCAGGGGGGACTGCAGGGCGCACGGGAGCGGCGAAGCAGACCGGGGCAGAGGACGCAGACCCCAGGACAGGGATCCCGGCAACAACCTCTGCAAGGGGGGCAGTGGCAGCCACATCGCCCCGCCGCACCTCCACCCGGCACTTGTCCAGTGCCCCAGCAGAGGCGGGCGGAGCCACCCGACCACCAACCATGCCCCCCTCGCCACTCGCCCCGGGAGCCTTCCTGTCTGGCCCCTCCTGCTTCTCCTCACCGCCCCTGTTACCGCAAACAGGGACGGCGTCCTGCACCATCTTTACCATGTCTTTCTCCCCACTCCTACGCACCGGTCCCACAGCAGAGACCGGGCCAGGGAGGATGGTGGGGTTCGTACCCTGAGCTGGCTTTGCAGCTGGCCCCGGGCACGCAGTGTGGGTCACATAGACATACCTCACCTCTGGCTTTAATGTCTTAGTCTTTCTCCTCTTTCCCATCGGCTCATCTTCCGGTAATTCATCACCAAAACAAATGTCGTCAAAAATTTTGGGGGACTCCAGGTGGCGTATTTCGGCCATAAGCTGCCCCCCAACTCCGCTGCTCTCACTGAAGTCTATTTTCTCATCGGAACTAGTGGGGGGCAGGCACACCTGCTCTGCGGTGATGCCAGTTTCCGCAGGTTGCCCCCCCATGTCCGACTCTTCCTCCTCACCAGAGGAGTCATCTTCCTGCTGTTTCTGGTTTCCAGCCAATTCATTGAACCTTTGATCGTTCATGAGCTTTTCCTTAAAGGGGCCACTGTTTTTTAGAATGGCCCCCATTCTTTCCTGCAGCTCTTTAACAATTTCTTTTAAGCCTTTTATTTTTATTGATATTTCCGGACAGTTTTTTTCTGGCCGCTTTATCCACCTTCCCCCTCTCAAGCCTTAGTTGCTCTCTCACCTTCTTGAGGGTCCTATTCGCCTCCTCGAACTCCCGGAGGTAGGCCGCGATCCGGGAGCTGTAAACGGCGATTAGTTCCCGGGGCTTCATGTTGCCCCAGTCAGCCTCAACCGGAACCGGCCCATCCCCAGGAGCACTCCGCGTACCTCTTGGAGGGCTACTGTCCGCCCTCCTGGAACCGCCGGCGATGGACACGGCTTCACCTCCGGGGGCTGCAGGGGCCGCTACACCACGACTCCTGCTGGATCTTCTGACCCCCGGGGCGGAAGATGGAACTGAGGCCGGTAGCTCACCTTCCCTACCTCCCGCCGGCCTACCCCGGGAAGCAGGATCCTGGGTCTTCAGTCGCTTCATAGCCCAGGACCCCACCACCTCCCTGGGGAGAGAGAGGCAGGGCCTGGGCTGGGATAGATGGAAAAATCCCTGGAAGTCTGATTGCAATCAGCAGGAGCTCCTCCAGACACAACCACACCCGTCCACTGGCTCCTGCACACTGAGGATTACACCCAGTACACAGGACAGGAGAAGTGGTACTGTGCAGTGTCTATGTATACAGAATACGAGCAGATACTGAGGAACTCTTTTTAATTTTATACAAAAATACAAAAATGTTGCCATAAAATTTCCAAACAAGATATAAAACACGTATATACACTTACCCTACTGGCCCAGCTCCATGCATACTATCTCATTCATACCTACTAAAAAGAGAAAATTAAACCTAGTCTAACGTAAACATCCGATCCGGCTGAACCCCGACTATATACAAATTTATACAAATTACAATATATATATTATACAAATTATACAAATTATATACACACACATACATATATACATATATATATATATATATATATATACACACACATACACATACATATCTCTATCAATTTTTTTATTTTTTTTAATTATATATCCATTTTTTGTATTTTATTTTTTATTTTTTTGTTATACACACACATATATGAGAAAAAAACCAAAAACAAATCTATACTAACCCTACCAATCTATCTATCCCATCACCTTCACCCAGGGCCAACCTCCGCCTCTTGTCCCTCCATGAGGCCAGCCCTTCCTCCACCACCCACACCCAGCCCCTCGCCTCATGTCCTCCTATGTCCGCATAGTCCAGGGCTGGATGCAGGCCTCCCCACAAGAAAATAAATAAATAAATATGAAACCCCCCCCCACCCCATCCCACCCAACCTAACTACACCCCACTTACCCTATCATACAATATATACATCTTATAACAACCATATCTATCTATACAAACCAATATTAAAATCCACCCGAAGGCCCAAGTTCAGTCATTTGCAAACCTTTCTTCAAAAACTCATCTTAAATACAAAACAAAAACCTAATGTGAAAGCCTCAGCCCAACACCAGGAAAAGTGCTACTGAGGCTAAGGCACATCAAAGGTGAAGCCTCTCCAGAGGTAAGAGACCCCATCCGTACCCACCTTCTCGCACTCAAGAGAGCGAACCTTCGCCAGGTCACCTAGAATGTTCCTACACACCTCTTCCACAGGGAGGACTTTCTGCTGGGTTGAAACTAAACACCGTGCGTTCCATGTGAAGTACCTGACCACTATGCTAACTACAAAAGCTGTGCATGGGTCCCTTCTTCCCAAACCTTTGAATGCTCCATAAGCCCATTCCGCATAGGAGAGGTTGGCTAGCCTAGGCCAGCCAATGGATGCGCCCACCCGTTTGTATACCTCTGTATTAAAGGGACACTGAAGCAGGAAGTGCTCCATACTTTCCAGTATGTCGCCACACTCCTCCCGGGGACAACCCCTTTCATCAGAGTTCCTATACCTCAAGTTGCCCCTTACATACAGCTTCCCGTGAAAGCAGCGCCAAGCCAAGTCCCAAAACTTCAAGGGGATCCTTGCCGAATTTAACAACTGTAAACCCCTGTCTAGATCCCGGCTTGGGCAATCCTTAAGGGCCAGGGGCTTTCGGAAGTGGGTCAACAAGACCCTCTCGTCAAGGGATCTCCTTGACTGGGTCTTGATTTCCCTCACTCCCAAACCCCACCGGCGGATCACCTTCAGAATCGGGGTGACATAAGCCGGAAGATATCCGTGAGGTGTACGCAAAACCTTCACTTGCCCTCCTGTCTCCCACTCCTGGAAGAAAGGCCGAAACCAACCCCTGCAAGAGACTACCCACGGAGGAGCCCTCTCTTTCCAGAGGTTTGCCAGGTTGATCTTAACAAAGGTGTTCACGAGGAACACCACTGGGTTGACCATACCCAACCCCCCTAATCTCCTCGTACGGTATGTCACCTCTCTCTTGACTAGGTTCAGCCTATTCCCCCATAACAGTTGAAAGAACAGACTGTAAACCCGAGTCCAGAGAGGTTCTGGCAAGACACATACACTGGCCAAATAGATAAGCAAAGGGAGAAGGTAAGTCTTGATCAGGTTCACCCTTTCCCTGAGGGTCAAAGACCATCCCTTCCACTGGTCAACCTTCTGAGCGGCGATCGTGAGCCTGCTGTCCCAATTTTGGGTGGGATAATCCCCATGGCCGAATTGAACGCCTAGGACTTTGGCTGACGACTGGGGCTCTGGGAGGGTGTCCGGGAGACCGAAAGATGGATCACCCCCTCCCAGCCAGAGACTCTCACACTTATCCCGGTTAATCACGGACCCGGAAACTTCCGAGTAGCGTTCTACCTCCGACATCACGTATTCCGCCTCCCCTCCCGAGGACACGAAAACAGTGACGTAATCGGCATACGCCACCACCCTCAGAGTGGCTTCTGGCTCCTCCAGACTCATCCTGACTCCCGCCAACGGTCCTCGATCAATCCTCCTAATAAAAGGATCAATCGCAAACACGTATAAGAGCGGGCTCAATGGACAACCCTGGCGGACTCCAGACCCGACCTCAAAAGGGCTGCCAGACCAACCGTTCACCAGAGGAAAACTCTCTGCCCCTTCATACAAGATCTTTAACCAATCGACAAACCCCCCCGGCAGGCCATATTTCAGAAGGACTGCCCAGAGGTACTCGTGGTCAACCCGATCAAAAGCCTTTGCCTGATCTAAAGCCAGCATGTACCCCTTCCAGTTACCCGCCCTACTCTGCTCCACTGCCTCTCGGACACCGAGCACAGCACTAAACGTGCTTCGGCCTGGAACTGAGCAATGTTGGGTCTCCGAAAGGAGCCGGGGCGCAAACTGCACCAACCGTTTAAACAGTATCTTGGCCAGGATCTTTCTGTCCGTACTGAGAAGCGCTATGGGACGCCAATTCTCAATACGGCTCGGATCTTTACCCTTTGATATAAGGATCAGAGCTGACCTCCTCATTGACTTCGGCAGAGCACCCGAGGAAAGGCACTCATTGAATACCTTAGTCAAGAGGGGAACCAAGGAGTCCTTAAAGGTCTTATAAAACTCGGATGTTAAGCCATCCGGGCCTGGCGACTTCTTTAGGGCAAGCCCTTCGATCGCCAGGCTGACTTCCTCTTCTCTGATTTCTTCTATCAAAACGCCAAGAGAGAGGTCTACTCTTGACTCAGGGATGGTTTCAGCCAGGAAAGCCGAAATCCTGTCCCGATTCAGATCCTTCTTCCTCAAGAGGCACGAGTAGAAGGACTTGACGATTTCCAAGATCCCTGATCTGGACCTATCCAGAGATCCCGTACCATCGACCAGTCCCGTCACCAACTTACTTTTCACTGACATCTTACAGTTTCTGTAAGGGTCGGGCGAGCGGTACTTCCCGAAATCCCTCTCAAAAACCAAAGATGTGTGTCTATCGTACTGGCACCTCTTAAGCAAAGATTTCACCCTGGAGATATCCTCTCGGCTACCTCCAGTCGAGACCAGTTGTTCGAGTTTCCTCCTCAGACCCTGATACAAGCGGTACCTGTCCAGGGACCTGAGGCTCGAGAGCTGGCGGAAGAATTTTGCCACCCGATCTTTGAATATCTCCCACCACTCAGACTTAGTGTCACAAAGATCCAGCAACTCTACCTGACTCTGAAGGAAGTCCTTAAAGGATTGTCTCACCTCTGCTTCCTCCAGGAGGGCCGAATTTAGCTTCCAATAGCCTTTTCCCATTTGGGGGGATTCTGCAACATTCAAAGAGAACATAATCATACAGTGATCAGAGAATTCCACCTCTACCACCTCTAAAGGTGAAAAAGTAGCCTCCTCCTTTAAATAAAACCTGTCTATTCTAGACCTAATCTGACTACCTCTATAATAAGTGAAACCACCGTGGCCTGGGGTGTGCCTAATGTGGACATCCACCAGGCGAGCCTCGCTAGCTATGCTATTCAGGGATACACTATCATAAGCCAGCCGGTTTCTGGCGCCTCCCCGGTCTTGGGACCTTGTGACTGTATTAAAGTCCCCGCCAAAGACCACCTGCCGACTCGTAAAAAGGAAAGGTTTGATCCTCATAAAGAGACGCTTCCGATCCCACCTGGTTTGGGGACCATAGATGTTTATCAGGCGAAGCTCTTGACCCTTCATGAGGACATCTAAAATCAAACACCTCCCCATTTCTAACTCAATCACTCGTCGGCTTTCTACTGGTGCGGTAAAAAGAACCGCCACTCCGCTATACGGCTCAGCCGCAAGAGACCAATATGATGGACCACGCCTCCACTCCTTTTTTGCTTTATATCAAAGGCTGCAAACCTAGCCGCATCCGATTTAATACTGGCGACATTAATGGTCGCCAGCGTCAACGGAGTGAGTGCCGCCATACAGAGTGATTAAGTTAGACGGCCTTCTTCCTTCCCTTCCCCTTCTTGTTCTTTTTCTTACCCCTCTTGGGGCTACCCCCTAAGGTGGCACGATCTCTTTTGAGAGAGACAGTGGTGTCCATCTCATTAGTCACCACCGCCTCCCCCTTCGCACCACCCTTGTCATTCCCATTACCAGCGTCTGGACCCGCCCCACCTCCCGAGGACCTTGCATCCTCACCGGAGGGAGGCGCGGGCCCTTCCAGAGGCTCCTTCTCCTGCCCCTCCGGCTCCCCACCTTCAACCTCCTCCCCGGAAGAAGAGATCTCATCCAAGGTGAGGTACCGGTTGGAAAGATCCAGGGGAAGAGAGTCAGGATTAGAGAGGTCCAGGGGGGAGCTGGCTTTGCCTTCCACAGGCACTCTAGCCGGGCTAGATCTTTTTTTGGTCAGACGTTTCCTTCTTGTTCTTTTAGACTCTGTCTCACTCTCCTCTGTTGCACTCTCGTAGCAAGAGGACAGAGTCACCTCGGAACGGTCTAGTCTCGTGAGTTCCTCATTCACCTCGATATCCCCCAGGGTCTCAGCTCTAGGAGAGGCATTCTCTTGGGAGGGCACAGGCATCACCCCAGGAGGGGGTTCCACCTGCCCCCTCTCCATTTGACGCCTCTCCCTCCGTCTCTGCTGGGACGGGCTTTCTTTTCTCTTCATCGACCCCACTGCCCCGTCGCCTTCGCCAGCACTCGCCTCGGCAGTGGGGGCCTCCCGGCTCTCCTCTGCGCGTGCACGAGCCACGTTGGCGACAGAGCGAGGGCAACGACTGAACGGGTGCCCTAGCTCACCACACAGGTTGCATCTAATCTGCCCACAAGATGCAGCTAGATGGCCTTCACCCCCGCACAACGCGCACCTCTGCACTCGGCAGCTGGCGCTGAAGTGCGAAGGGCTGCCGCACTTGTAACACAGCTTAGGCTGCCCCCTGTAGAACACCATGATCCTATCCCGACCAAGGAAAGCAGATGACGGTATGTGGGAAACCGACCCCCCTGAATGTTTCAACTTAATCTGAAACGTCCAGGCACCCGACCAGATGCCAAACTCATCCAGGTTCTTGCTAGGAAGACCCTGGACGTCCCCGTACCTGCTCAACCAGGTCAAGATGTCAACACAAGAAAGTGACTCATTACGGGTCAGAACGGTCACCTTCTTGACCTCATTCTGGCGGGTTATCGCTTGCACAAAAAACCCCTGCCAGTCCGGCTGGTCTTTTGCCAGTTCATACCCAGACCAGAAAAGTTCAAGACCCTCTGGCCGGGCAAAACTGACATCAAACTCCCGGGTGCCATACGGATGTATCAGGGCAAAGATGTCACATGCCCTGATGCCCATCTGAAAGAGAAGCTCCGCCACCCTCTTCCTGGTAGGGCACGCTTCATTGCCTCTCCATTTCAGACAGACAACATTCCGTCTGGCTGACCCAGGGCCGGTTGTGGGTGAGGACCAGGTGGTCTCGCCCCCGCCTTGCTCTCGGAAGGCACGCAGGCCATGCCTGTCTATCCAGAAGGATAGATCCACCTGCTGCCCCCCTACTGTAATGGAATTCTCCCCTCTCCTAAGAGCCTCTAGAAGTTGCCGCTGCAAGTTACCGTCACCAGACATTGGTAATGGGGAGGACAATGGGGACCGCCCCTCCCCCCCTGCGCCGGCGACCACACCAGCATAACTTCTGCCAGGCGTAACCGACGCAGGAGGGGCAGCCGGACCGGGCCCACCCCCACCCCCCCCAGACCTATCTACAGCAGGTGTCACTCCAGACCCCTCTGAAGGGGCCACATGAGGCGCACCGGCCACTTGTACAGTGGCCGGCCGACCTCCAACATTCACCCCTCCATCAGGGCCCGGGGCAACACCACTAACAAAAACTGTATTTACACAAGTGACCACTTCTTCAGTGGCCACTACCGCACTCTCCCCTCCACCCACACACACTGCTGGGCCAGAGGGGACAGAGGTCACTTTATTTGTTTTGTCCATCATTTCCTTGCTGGACACATTTTTAACAGTCTTTCCAGATTTTTCAGGCCGGCGGGCTGTAGAACCACTGGTCCCAGCCACGCCGGCCTTATCCACTTGATGGACAGTGCAGGAGGGAGGGGCGGTGCACACCACACTCGCATCAGGACCGCCCCCTCCCTCTCTGCCTACAGACACGCTGCTCTGAGCCCCTTTGTGGGTATCCGAAGCCCCACCCCCTCCACCCCTGACCACTCCCACTGCGCCTCCACTCCCCGCCGTCATGACAATACCAGCGGAAGTGACCGAAGCGGAGCAGACCGGGGCAGAGGAGACTGGAACCCCGGCAAGGACTTGGGCACACAACTTGGGAGGGGCGGAGGCAGCCACCTCGCACCCCCCCCCTGCAACTCCGGATTGGGACACCGCTGTACCCGCAGCCACACCCTCTCCACCCACAGCCATCCCCACCACCCCCGGACCCCTGTCCCCCACTGCCATGCCAAAACCAACAGGGGGGACTGCAGGGCGCACGGGAGCGGCGAAGCAGACCGGGGCAGAGGACGCAGACCCCAGGACAGGGATCCCGGCAACGACCTCCGCAAGGGGGGCAGTGGCAGCCACATCGCCCCGCCGCACCTCCACCCGGCACCTGTCCAGTGCCCCAGCAGAGGCGGGCGGAGCCACCCGACCACCAACCATGCCCCCCCCGCCACTCGCCCCGGGAGCCTTCCTGTCTGGCCCCTCCTGCTTCTCCTCACCGCCCCTGTTACCGCAAACAGGGACGGCGTCCTGCGCCATCTTTACCACATCTTTCTCCCCACTCCTACGCACCGGTCCCACAGCAGAGACCGGGCCAGGGAGGATAGTGGGGTTCGTGCCCTGAGCTGGCTTTGCAGCCGGCCCCGGGCACGCAGGGTGGGTCACATAGACATACCTCACCTCTGGATTTAATGTCTTTGCCTTTCTCTTCTTTCCTATTGGCTCATCTTCCGGTAATTCATCACCAAAACAAATGTCCTCACGAATTTTGGGGGACTCCAGGTGGCGTATCTCGGCCATAAACTGCCCCCCAACTCCGCTGCTCTCACTGAAGTCTATTTCCTCATCGGAACTAGTGGGGGGCAGGCACACCTGCTCTGCGGTGATGCCAGTTTCCGCAGGTTGCCCCCCCATGTCCGACTCTTCCTCCTCACTAGAGGAGTCATCTTCTTGCTGCTCACGGCTTCCAGCCATTTCATTGAACCTTTTGTCGTTCATGAGCTTCTCCTTAAAGGGGCCACTGTTCTCCAGAATGGCCCCCATTCTGTCCTGCAGCTCTTTAATAATTTCTTTTAAGCCTTTTACTTTTCTTGTTATTTCCGGCCTGTTTTTTCTGGCTGCTTTGTCCACCTTCCCCCTCTCAAGCCTTAGGTTCTCCCTCACCATCCTGAGGGTCCTATTCTCCTCCTCGAACTCCCGGAGGTAGGCCGCGATCCGGGAGCTGTAAACGGCGATTAGTTCCCGGGGCTTCATTTTGCCCCAATCAGCCTCAACCGGAACCGGCCCATCCCCAGGAGCACTCCGCGTACCTCTTGGAGGGCTACTGTCCGCCCTCCTGGAACCGCCGGCGATGGACACGGCTTCACCTCCGGGGGCTGCAGGGGCCGCTGCACCACGACTCCTGCTGGATCTTCTGACCCCCGGGGCGGAAGATGGAACTGAGGCCGGTAGCTCACCTTCCCTACCTCCCGCCGGCCTACCCCGGGAAGCAGGATCCTGGGTCTTGAGTCGCTTCATAGCCCAGGACCCCACCACCTCCCTGGGGAGAGAGAGGCAGGGCCTGGGCTGGGATAGATGGAAAAATCCCTGGTAGCTTGTCAGCAATTAGCAGGAGCTCCTCCAGACACAACCACACCCGACCAGTGGCTCCTGCACACTGAGGATTACACCCAGTATACAGGACAGGAGGAGTGGTACTGTGCAGTGTATATATATACAGAATAAGAGCAGATACTGAGGATTACACCCAGTATACAGGACAGGAGAGGTGGTACTGTGCAGTGTATATATATATAGAATAAGAGCAGATACTGAGGATTACACCCAGTGTACAGGACAGGAGAACTGGTACTGTGCAGTGTATATATATACAGAATACGAGCAGATACTGAGGATTACACCCGGTATACAGGAGAAGTGGTACTGTGCGGTGTCCATATATACAGAATAAGAGCAGATACTGAGGATTACACCCAGTATACAGGAGAAGTGGTACTGTGCAGTGTATATATACAGAATAAGGGCAGATACTGAGGATTACGCCCAGTATACAGGACAGGAGAAGCAGTACTGTGCAGTGTATATATATAAAGAGTAAGAGCAGATACCGAGGATTACACCCGGTATACAGGAGACGTGGTACTGTGCAGTGTCTTTACATACAGAATACGAGCAGATACTGAGGATTACTCCCAGTATACAGGAGAAGTGGTACTGTGCAGTGTATATATACAGAATACGAGCAGATACTGAGGATTACACACGGTATACAGGAGACGTGGTACTGTGCAGTGTATATATACAGAATACGAGCAGATACTGAGGATTACTCCCGGTATACAGGAGAAGTGGTACTGTGCAGTGTATATATACAGAATACGAGCAGATACTGAGGATTACACCCGGTATACAGGACAGGAGAAGTGGTACTGTGCAGTGTATATATATACAGAATAAGAGCAGATACTGAGGATTACACCAGTATACAGGAGAAGTGGTACTGTGCAGTGTATATATACAGAATACGAGCAGATACTGAGGATTACTCCCGGTATACAGGAGAAGTGGTACTGTGCAGTGTATATATACAGAATAAGAGCAGATACTGAGGATTACACCCGGTATACAGGACAGGAGAAGTGGTACTGTGCAGTGTCCATATATACAGAATAAGAGCAGATACTGAGGATTACACCCGGTATACAGGACAGGAGAAGTGGTACTGTGCAGTGTCCATATATACAGAATAAGAGCAGATACTGAGGATTACACCCAGTATACAGGACAGGAGACGTGGTACTGTGCAGTGTATATATACAGAATACGAGCAGATACTGAGGATTACACCCGGTATACAGGAGACGTGGTACTGTGCGGTGTATATATACAGAATACGAGCAGATACTGAGGATTACACCTGGTATACAGGAGACGTGGTACTGTGCAGTGTATATATACAGAATACGAGCAGATACTGAGGATTACACCCGGTATACAGGAGACGTGGTACTGTGCAGTGTATATATATACAGAATAAGAGCAGATACTGAGGATTACACCCGGTATACAGGAGAAGTGGTACTGTGCAGTGTATATATACAGAATACGAGCATATACTGAGGATTACACCCGGTATACAGGAGAAGTGGTACTGTGCAGTGTATATATACAGAATACGAGCAGATACTGAGGATTACACCCGGTATACAGGAGACGTGGTACTGTGCGGTGTATATATACAGAATACGAGCAGATACTGAGGATTACACCTGGTATACAGGAGACGTGGTACTGTGCAGTGTATATATACAGAATAAGAGCAGATACTGAGGATTACACCCGGTATACAGGAGACGTGGTACTGTGCAGTGTATATATATACAGAATAAGAGCAGATACTGAGGATTACACCCGGTATACAGGAGAAGTGGTACTGTGCAGTGTATATATACAGAATACGAGCAGATACTGAGGATTACACCCGGTATACAGGAGAAGTGGTACTGTGCAGTGTATATATACAGAATACGAGCAGATACTGAGGATTACACACGGTATACAGGAGAAGTGGTACTGTGCAGTGTATATATACAGAATACCAGCAGATACTGAGGATTACACCCAGTATACAGGAGAAGTGGTACTGTGCAGTGTATATATACAGAATACGAGCAGATACTGAGGATTACACACGGTATACAGGAGAAGTGGTACTGTGCAGTGTATATATACAGAATACCAGCAGATACTGAGGATTACACCCAGTATACAGGAGAAGTGGTACTGTGCAGTGTCTTTACATACAGAATATTTATCCTCCTTTTTGCTTTCATCACCAGTTTTCCGCGTCTCTTATCTGAGGATTTCTCAATAAATTATCACTTTTATTCCATATGACAGATATTTCGTTTGCCCCCCGTCATGTGACGCTTATCTCCCTGGTATAAATGGTGGCCCCTGCTCTCCTGTGATGATGAGGAACCTCCTGTAACATCTACATCAGAGACGTTGTGGTAATTGGCGGGGTTAATGGCGTTCGTCCAGGTCCAGCTCCGATCCCCGATCTCAGGGAGGATTTGTGTCTCTGGGTAATTTCGTTTCCTAACTCTCTGCGTCTCAGCATCTTCCGAGCTGCGGCGGTGACTTGTGGGGGTCTAATTTATAGAAATATCGTGGGAAAAAGCGCGTCTCCTTGGAGTGCAGTGCAGAGGCTGACCTTAATAACTAGCAGACATTAGTTCTGCCACGCAGCCGGTTTGGGCAGAGCGGCTTAGAGAAGTGCACGGTAAGCACATGTTCCTGCAGGAGTAGTAGAGGAATTTAATGGTCACTATGGGGGTGGAGGGGCAGCGCTCCTCAACTAAACATTATCTAAACAAACGCTCGCCTAAATTGCTGAAGCGCGGGCAAATAATGACACCGGAGTGGGTGCTTTACATTAAAAATTCATCCTTCCGAATATTAAAACTTTTTACTTCATCATGTCCAGGAACCGGGCGAATGTAAACAAATGAGGGTCCAACGCGAGGGCGAGACGAGAGCAACTGCAATGCACCAGTCTGCGCCCGGAGAGGGGGCCACTACGGGAGCCCGGGATATACAGGAAGGTGACATGATGGGGGATGTAGTGCTCACCGGTTATATGACAGTATCACACATGAGATTAGATACACAGCTCAGCAGACAGTATCACACATGAGATTAGATACACAGCTCAGCAGACAGTATCACACAGGATAGGATTAGATACTCAGCTCAGCAGACAGTATCACACAGGATAGGATTAGATACACAGCTCAGCAGACAGTATCACACAGAATAGGATTAGATACACAGCTCAGCAGACAGTATCACACAGGATAGGATTAGATACACAGCTCAGCAGACAGTATCACACAGGATAGGATTAGATACACAGCTCAGCAGACAGTATCACACAGGATAGGATTAGATACATAGCTCAGCAGACAGTATTACACAGGATAGGATTAGATACACAGCTCAGCAGACAGTATCACACAGGATAGGATTAGATACACAGCTCAGCAGACAGTATCACACAGGATAGGATCAGATACACAGCTCAGCAGACAGTATCACACATGATAGGATTAGATACACAGCTCAGCAGACAGTATCACACAGAATAGGATTAGATACACAGCTCAGCAGACAGTATCACACAGGATAGGATTAGATACACAGCTCAGCAGACAGTATCACACAGGATAGGATT
Organism: Bufo gargarizans; assembly: GCF_014858855.1. Taxonomy (NCBI): domain Eukaryota; kingdom Metazoa; phylum Chordata; class Amphibia; order Anura; family Bufonidae; genus Bufo; species Bufo gargarizans. Next base: position 29,143,001 of record NC_058084.1, on the reverse strand, counting down.
AGATACACAGCTCAGCAGACAGTATCACACAGGATAGGATTAGATACATAGCTCAGCAGACAGTATTACACAGGATAGGATTAGATACACAGCTCAGCAGACAGTATCACACAGGATAGGATTAGATACACAGCTCAGCAGACAGTATCACACAGGATAGGATCAGATACACAGCTCAGCAGACAGTATCACACATGATAGGATTAGATACACAGCTCAGCAGACAGTATCACACAGGATAGGATTAGATACACAGCTCAGCAGACAGTATCACACAGGATAGGATTAGATACACAGCTCAGCAGATATTATCACACAGGATAGGATTAGATACACAGCTCAGCAGACAGTATCACACAGGATAGGATTAGATACACAGCTCAGCAGACAGTATCACACAGGATAGGATCAGATACACAGCTCAGCAGGCAGTATCACACAGGATAGGATTAGATACACAGCTCAGCAGACAGTATCACACAGGATAGGATCAGATACACAGCTCAGCAGACAGTATCACACAGGATAGGATTAGATACACGGCTCAGCAGACAGTATCACACAGGATAGGATTAGATACACAGCTCAGCAGACAGTATCACACAGGATAGGATTAGATACACAGCTCAGCAGACAGTATCACACATGATAGGATTAGATACACAGCTCAGCAGACAGTATCACACAGGATAGGATTAGATACACAGCTCAGCAGGCAGTATCACACATGATAGGATTAGATACACAGCTCAGCAGACAGTATCACACAGGATAGGATTAGATACACAGCTCAGCAGACAGTATCACACAGGACAGGATCAGATACACAGCTCAGCAGACAGTATCACACAGGATAGGATTAGATACACAGCTCAGCAGACAGTATCACACAGGATAGGATTAGATACACAGCTCAGCAGACAGTATCACACATAATAGGAATTGATTAGAGATAAGTGAATTTGTGTCTACTTTTTCATCTTCCAAAGATTCCAAAAATTAAGCCTTATTGTGGGCAAATGGTGTTTAAACGCACACAGTGCTATCGGGGAAAAACAGTGGCTTGCTACTACCAAGTGCCCAAAAACGATGCCTTAATGGTGGCAGAATGCCTGCCCGTATTTATACACACACATGTTAATGCCAGGAAAAAGAGTGGCTAGTTCTGAACAAGCCTGTAAAATTCTAACTTTTAATTAGGAGCAGCAGCAGTGCAGTGTGGATGTGGAAAGGGTAAGGTAATAGTGGGCACAAAAATGGTGGCAGCAGAAGCAGCATAGGATAGAACATTTTATGCAGTAGATGTCTGAGCAGCGGTTTAGGGGTAATAGTAGTAGTGGCGGCTGTCTAGTGGCAATAGAAGTGACAGTAGGGGGATTAGCAGCAGGGAGTTGCAGTCATATGGTACAGATTATGATGGTAGGCAGGCAGACAGCATCAGTGGCATGATGGCAGCATCAGCCATACAGTACAGGGCATGATGGTAGGCAGACAGCACAGGGGCAAAATGGGACACTATAGCAAAGGGCAGATCTATACATCGACCTCATCCAGTGGAGTGTGAAAATTTTCCTGGATCCATTCCTCATTCTTTTTAACAAAAGCAAAGTTTCAGACACTGGCGGAGGACAACTTGGTCTGTTTGGTTGTTGCCACTCTGCCCAGGCACTGAAAACCCTCTCCAAGATGACACTGGAGGCTGGGCAAGAAATAAGAAAGAGAAGACTGCTGAGCCAGTTCAGACCACTGTTCCAGTCAGACTGCCCAGAAATCCATGGGGTCCGGGAACTGGGTATGTGCCACAGTCATTTACAAAACGAGAACATTTTTACCATTTTTTTTAGATACATTTTTCATGACCACACAATGTGTTATGGATGTCATGATGGAGTAGCGGAAAAGTAAGAAGAGTAGCATAAGCAGGAGAAGAAGCAGCTGATGATGATGCGGGCTATCTGCCAAAAAGACCAGGAGAAGGCGGACCGACTTGTTCTGAATGAGCATGCTGGACAGTTCTATTTTCCCAATGGATTTGGTGATGCCTCATGTGCCGCAATAGAGCCCTGGTACCTAATCCTGCAGATCTTGCACATGGCTGTGGTTTTGTGTGCCAGTCTTTTGGAGAGAAAAAAAACGCCATACTGGAGTTGCTTACACAGAATTAGCGGCAGCTGTGCTTAGCCTAGGTCCGGCACATTATGAGCCTGCACCCACAGTATCAGTGGCTTTACCAGTTTCCAAGCTGGCCACAATAGATTAACTGTCCCTCCCCTCCTGCAAACACACTGCACACTGGCATTCACAATTTATAATGGTAATAATGCAATTTGTCACAAAAACGTGTATGTGCCAATGCATTTTTTGTAGTGATGCAGTTGCCTTCAGTGATACGGTTATAATTTGTGTTACTGATGCGAAATGCGTTTGTTGCTGTATCTGCCCTTTACATTGCAGCCATTTGTGTATTCAGTAACGCGGCTTTGACGTACCAAGGTGCCCCTTTACAAAAGGTAAATTGAAATTGGTTCCTAGAAAAAAAAAAAAAGGCAATTCCTCAGTGCTTGCTAGAATGTAACTTGTATGGAAATGTAGAAAGAAACTTTTTCCCAAAAATGTCTGGTTTTGCAGGAATCTATAATGTAGAACTAACTGCCAGAAGCCGAGCTGATGGGAGCCCTGCCAGCAAATACACCTGATAGTGACCGGCTCTCGCTCCCCTCCCTGGCCCTATCACAGTAGATCGGTGACGTATGTCTGCAGACAGAACCACCTTCCAGGATGCAAGTTCAATAAAAAGACTTATTGGCAATGATCCATTGGAAGCAAATGTGCAATGATGGATCTCCCAAGAAAGAGAAGGAAGTGGGGCATTGCAAGTAAGTCTCCATACCCTGGAATATTTCCAGTGCGTCTCTATACAGGACTGGTCTGTTTAAGGAGATTCAGCATCCTGCCTAAGATGTAGCCAAGGCATTGCACTGAGCCAGTCAGAATCCTACTCCGGACTGATGAGGGACAAGCAGCCCAAAACAGATGGACACTTGGCTTGGGTGTTTTCTCTTGGCAAATCCCAAGGCTTGTTGCAAAGTTGAATCTTGACTCGTAGGGAGCCACTTCCAATAGGCGGCTGGTGCCGGGGGATGGTCCTCTTTCTTTGAAGACCCCTCTTTGCCTATGGGTTTGCATACAGGACTGAGGTCTTTAAGGAGATTGATTATAGCTGTATTAGGGGCCAAACAACATTTTGTTTTGTATAAATGATATCACATTATATGGATAAATGTAAATATAGGGAAATGCTGCAGGATTTGCACCCATAACCAGATGCAAAGCACAGAGAAGTCCGTCCGTCACAGGCGCCTTACTCACAATGTATATGAATGTATTGGCAGGGGTATAACTTAGAGGCAAAATCTACACCGGGGCCCCACCTACAATATGCTATTTTTGACACTGGTGTCTTTTCATAGGGCAGAAAGGTCCCAGATTTATCAATGGGGCAGAAAGACAAATGGTGTAAAATGTTCATAAATGAGCAGTGATTGGTGCAAAATATGAACCCCGGCCAACTCTGTACCACAGATGGGGCATGTATCAAATCTAACTTACTATTAGTGTTCTGTTTGTTTTGATACTAATAATGTGACACGTGTCACCCACTGATTGTTACATTGGTTCCATCTAATATTAGAGGAGCTCTGGAGATTATGGTTCGGCTTGTATTTTGGCCGAGGCTGGAGGAGGAGGAGGAGGAGGAGGAGGGTTTTCTCCAACTGTTTAAATAGGTGCTATGAAAATATCTAGATTAATCGAAAGTGCTATTCTTCCCATCAAAAAGAAAGGAAATCTGAAGGAACCATTATAAATCAATGGGGTCCATCAACGGGGTCCGGTAGGATGAATCCTGCAATATTTACTTTTTTTTTTTTTGCTCAGTGTGAGGAGAAAAAACCCAGACATTTTTGAGGAAACGTGAACCCTAATGCATGGACGCAGAACCTCTATGGCCGCTCTTTGTGCTAATATTTCCACTGACCATGTGCCACAGCCTGATGCCACGGTGTGCAGCCTGATGCCACGGTGTGAAGCCTTATGCCACGGTGTGCAGCCTGATGCCACGGTGTGCAGACTGATGCCACGGTGTGCAGCCTGATGCCACGGTGTGCAGCCTGATGCCAAGGTGTGCAGCCTGATGCCACGGTGTGCAGCCTGATGCCACGGTGTGCAGCCTGATGCCAAGGTGTGCAGCCTGATGCCACGGTGTGCAGCCTGATGCCAAGGTGTGCAGCCTGATGCCACGGTGTGAAGCCTGATGCCACGGTGTGCAGCCTGATGCCAAGGTGTGCAGCCTGATGCCACGGTGTGCAGCCTGATGCCACGGTGTGCAGCCTGATGCCAAGGTGTGCAGCCTGATGCCACGGTGTGCAGCCTGATGCCAAGGTGTGCAGCCTGATGCCACGGTGTGAAGCCTGATGCCAAGGTGTGCAGCCTGATGCCACGGTGTGAAGCCTGATGCCAAGGTGTGCAGCCTGATGCCAAGGTGTGCAGCCTGATGCCACGGTGTGCAGCCTGATGCCAAGGTGTGCAGCCTGATGCCACGGTGTGCAGCCTGATGCCAAGGTGTGCAGCCTGATGCCACGGTGTGCAGCCTGATGCCACGGTGTGCAACCTGATGCCACGGTGTGAAGCCTTATGCCATGGTGTGCAGCCTGATGCCACGGTGTGCAGACTGATGCCAAGGTGTGCAGCCTGATGCCACGGTGTGCAGCCTGATGCCAAGGTGTGCAGCCTGATGCCACGGTGTGCAGCCTGATGCCAAGGTGTGCAGCCTGATGCCACGGTTTGCAGCCTGATGCCAAGGTGTGCAGCCTGATGCCACTGTGTGCAGCCTGATGCCACTGTGTGCCACCTGATGCCACGGTGTGCCGCCTGATGCCACGGTGCGCAGCCTGATGCCACGGTGCGCAGCCTGATGCCACTGTGTGCAGCCTGAACATCAGCTTTTCCTATGTATTTCGGGTACATTCACATTTGGCAGATTAAGTTCCAATCATCTAGTTCGGGTTGTTTTAGCAGCAAGCTTGTGGTTTCTGCATGGACAACACTCCAAACTGTGGATTCCAATAAGAAATGATGGGGGTCATTTATGAAACAGAAATACGCCTAAGGGTACTTTCACACTAGTGTTTTTCTTTTCCGGCACTGAGTTCCGTCCTAGGGGCTTAATACCGGAAAAGAACTGATCAGTTTTATCCTAATGCATTCTGAATGGAGAGCGATCCGTCCAGGATGCATCAGGATGTCTTCAGTTCAGTCACTGAACGATTTTTGGACTGCGATATTTTCTCCTTCAAAAATTCCGGGACGTCATTATTTTACATTGAAATGCATTAATGCCGGATTCAGCCCTAAGTGTTCCGGAAAAATTTATACGGGTTTGCGCAGACCTTTAAAAATGTGAAAAAGATAAATACTGGATCTGTTTTTCCGGATGACAACTGGAGAGACGGATCCGGTATTGCAATGCATTTGTGAGACGGATCAGCATCCGGATCAGTCTACAAATGGTATTCGTTTGCCGGAATCCAGCGACGCTAGTGTGAAAGTACCCTGCTCACGCTGGGTCTAAAAAAGTGGACATGGTGTGGGCAGGGAAGGGGCCTGCAGAGGCCTGTCTAATGTATCATTTTCTATGCCTGTTTTACACTACATGCACACGACCGTATGTGTTTTGCAGTCCACAAATTGCGTATCCGCAAAAAAAAAACAGATGACGTTCTGTATGGCATAGTTTTTTTTTTTTTTGCGGATTCATTGTAATAATGCCTATCCTTGTCCACAAACTAGAAAAAAATAGGACATGCACAATTTTTTTGCAGGGCAACAGAACGGACATACTGATGCGGACAGGACATGGTGTGCTGTCGGCGTTTTTTGGGGACCCATTGAAATGAATGGGTCCGCATCCTGTCCGCAAAAAAAACTAAACAGACACGGAAACAAACAACATTCGTGTGCATGAAGCCTTAGGCCTCCTGCTCACGACCGTCTGGCTTTTTCAGTGTTTGGCGGTCCGTTTTTTAACGGATCCGTTGTTCCGTTTTTTTGTTTCTGTTGTGTTTCCATTTCTGTTCCGTTTTTCCGTATGGCATTTACAGTAATTACATAGAAAAAATTGGGTTGGGCACAACATTTTCAATAGATGGTTCTGCAAAAAACCGAACAGATATGGAAGACATACGGATGCATTTCCATATGTGTTCCTTTTTTTTTACGGACCCATTGACTTGAATGGAGCCACGGAACGTGATTTGCGGGCAATAATAGGACATGTTCTATCTTTCCACAGAACGGAAAAACGGAAATACGGAAACTGAATGCAACGGAGTCTTTCACTTAGAAGCGGCGGTGGATCCTCCGAAGTTCATGACTTCAGCAGATCTACCTCCAGGTTATTAAGACTGGCGTCTAAAGTCCCTATATTTCTGAGGCCTCATTCACATATACTTTCATAAAAATATATATATATATATATGAATTTCAAGAATTTTTCATTGCATTTTTTTAATTTGCTTTTCCTTTTTCTAGAGTTTTTGATATCTTATACAGAAGCGAATGGAAAAAGTACCAGAAAAGTCCCATAACCCAGAGTACGCTGCGTTTTTGGGAAAAAAGGCACAAAAAAAAAAAAACACCAATTAAAAGTCATTGCAGACTTTCATCTGACCACAAAGTTTTTGGACAAGAAAAAAAAAAATGTATAAAAAATAACTACAATAAAAAATAAAACCTAAAGACATGAGTACATACAATGCAATATGTTTCTAGCAGGATCCAACCTCTAAAGTCAAAATAAGAGCAAAACTAAATAAATCGGCCGCTCCCCCCGCCGCCGTATATGTGACTCGGTCCTGGAGACGGCCGGGTCCCACTGAGCCTCGTTGCTCGCTGCTTACCAGATCCTGTACGAGCTCAAACAACAGATGTCTGGAGCCCGGAGTTTTCCTCCAGCACTTAATGTTTAGCATTGTTAAAAGCTCAATGTCAGAATAACTTATAGGGAGACATTTCAGAAGTGGCAGTAATGATTTTTCATGTCACTTAAAGATTAGAGACGTCCTTAATTACTCTTTGGCAGAGGCCATGTTTGAAGAGTATTACGAGAGGTCCACTATGCTGATGAATAATTGAAGGGAGCTTTCAAACAGTCATATTGGATGCACAGGTCCACGGACATTTACAGGAAGGAACAGAAGGACTGGCCAGGGCGAGGCTCCCGATGGGGGTCAGTACCACGGCTGATTGGGGATAACTCTCCTTCCCTTAAATCCCATCCTTGGTTGAACTTGATGGACTTATGTTTTCTTTCAACCATACTATGTGACTATATGGCTGCAGTTATTTTTGTTTGAAGTATCCAAAAATATCTTCTTTGTATCAAGAAAATGTAAAGCCTAAGTAAAGCCATGGACGACATGTAAACCACTGGACCTTCTTCATAGCCCTTTAGCCAAGCCTTCTACTCCTGTATCACTATAAGGGAGATCAGGTGCTTAGTAAGACCAAGGATCTTGAAGCTCCATATTTCAACATGTGGGTGATGTCTTTGGTGCAGCCTCAATATATTGAATACATGATACCACCAAGGAGGTGGTCTGAGATCTCAAGCTCCTGACTTGAGTCCTCTCATTCAGCTGCCCACATAGATTGCCATATTTGATGTGTAGGATTACGAGGTGGGAGGGTTTGACAGTGGTGTTTACTAGTGGAACTACTTGGAAAGGGTCCTTACAAAGCCTTGGATTTTGCCTACGCTATAAAAATTAAATCTTTTAAGACACCCACAGACCATCAAATGTGTGATAGCTCTTCTAGACACCTTTGTTGATCCCCAACCCAAGAGAGATTGAGTGATGCTCGAGTCAGGGATGATCCTACTTTCTTATTGCCGTCCCCTCCTCTATATAGCCTAAAATTTAGCCAAATGGTAGAAACTAAACTGGTAACAGGAGAAAGGTTTTGGCCAGTAGTTATTTATGTGTATGGCAGGCTGCACCTATCTTTATATCCATGATCAGAGGACTTTACCTGACAAGGTTTACGTGGCTCCTAGAACATCTGATGGAAGTACTTAGCATGTCCTGGTGTTGTTAATCAAAAGACCGGAAGCGAAAATTTATTCTATGACCAAACCACAACAAGGCATGCACAATATATATGACAGTCATGACTGGATTACAATGTAGGCAAATAGGGCAATGGCTCTGGGGTCTTCACAAATTAAAGACCTTTACCACCCATCACAATCAGGCCTGGCACTATAATCAGGCAGACCAAGTGGCTGCCTTAGGACGCCGAGCTGGGGGGGGAATGAATTTTTTTTTTTTTATAAATCACTTGCGCGCCGCCGCCCGTGACTGTTCTACTCTGTGTGGTCCTGGTATCTTTTCTCTGGGCTCCCGACAAGTTTGAGGACCTTTCCCGCTAAACCAGTCACTGGCCTGACACATGACACAGCTGTGGCCACTGATTGGCTGAGTAAGAAAGGTCCTTAAACTTGTCGGGAGCTGTCAACCATTCCTCCCGACCTCTTAAATACACATGCACGGTATGCTCGGGATACCGTCATACATATCGGATCGGTGTGACCACAGTTAATCTAAGGTGTATGTTTCGTCATGGTGCCAGCTATAGTATTATTTGATGGCTATGGACACATTCAGGGCACTTTTTTATTATAGCATTTTACTTATTTGAAGCTAAAAATATTCAAAATATTCAGCAGTTTTTGTGATACATGGAGTTAAAAATCTGTCTATTAGCAGACTGCCCCTCCTGAGTTCCATCAGTTGATGGCTCATGTGAAGCCTTATCTCTGATCTCCTGACCTAATAAACACTCCTTGAGGGCTGAACTCTGTGCTCAGGTAATGCAAGAAGTTATGCCTCTCCTTGAGGACTGGACTCTGTGTTCAGAAAGTACAAGGAATTATGTTACTCTTCAGGCTGGACTCTGTGCTCAGGTAATGCAAGAAATTATGCCACTCCTTGAGGGCTGGACTCTGTGCTCAGGTAATACAAGGAGTTATGCCACTCCTTGGGGGCTGGACTCTGTTCAGTAAGTACAAGGAATAATGTTACTCCTCAGGCTGGACTCTGTGATCAGTTAATGCAAGTGGTTATGTTACACCTTGGGGGCTGGACTCTGAGTTCAGGTAATGCAAGGAGTTATGCCACTCCTTAGGGGCTGGACTCTGTTCAGTAAGTACAAGGAATAATGTTACTCCTCAGGCTGGACTCTGTGCTCAGGTAATGCAAGTGGTTATGTCACACCTTGGGGGCTGGACTATGTGTTCAGGAAATGCAAGGAGTTATGTCACTTCTTGGGGGCTGGACTCTGTTCAGTAAGTACAAGGAATTATGTTACTCCTCAGGCTGGACTCTGTGCTCAGGTAATGCAAGTGGTTATGTCCCACCTTGGGGGCTGGACTATGTGTTCAGGAAATGCAAGGAGTTATGTCACTTCTTGGGGGCTGGACTCTGTTCAGTAAGTACAAGGAATTATGTTACTCCTCAGGCTGGACTCTGTGCTCAGGTAATGCAAGTGGTTATGTTACACCTTGGGGGCTGGACTCTGAGTTCAGGTAATGCAAGGAGTTATGCCACTCCTTAGGGGCTGGACTCTGTTCAGTAAGTACAAGGAATTATGTTACTCCTCAGGCTGGACTCTGTGCTCAGGTAATGCAAGTGGTTATGTTACACCTTGGGGGCTGGACTCTGTGTTCAGGTAATGCAAGGAGTTATATCACTCCCTGGGGGCTGGACTCTGTTCAGTAAGTACAAGGAATTATGTTACTCCTCAGGCTGGACTCTGTGCTCAGGTAATGCATGTGGTTATGTTACACCTTGGGGGCTGGACTCTGAATTCAGGTAATGCAAGGAGTTATGCCACTCCTTAGGGGCTGGAATCTGTTCAGTAAGTACAAGGAATTATGTTACTCCTCAGGCTGGACTCTGTGCTCAGGTAATTCAAGTGGTTATGTCACTCCTTGGGGGCTGGACCCTGTGTTCAGGTAATGCAAGGAGTTATGTCAATCCTTGGGGGCTGGACTCTGTTCAGTAAGTACAAGGAATAATGTTACTCCTCAGGCTGGACTCTGTGCTCAGGTAATGCAAGTGGTTATGTCACACCTTGGGGGCTGGACTATGTGTTCAGGAAATGCAAGGAGTTATGTCACTTCTTGGGGGCTGGACTCTGTTCAGTAAGTACAAGGAATTATGTTACTCCTCAGGCTGGACTCTGTGCTCAGGTAATGCAAGTGGTTATGTTACACCTTGGGGGCTGGACTCTGTGTTCAGGTAATGCAAGGAGCTATATCACTCCTTGGGGGCTGGACTCTGTTCAGTAAGTACAAGGAATTATGTTACTCCTCAGGCTGGACTCTGTGCTCAGATAATGCAAGTGGTTATGTCACTCCTTGAGGGATGGACTCTGTGCTCAGGTAATGCAAGGAGTTATGCCACTCCTTGGGGGCTGGACTCTGTTCAGTAAGTACAAGGAATTATGTTTGTCCTCAGGCTGGACTCTGTGCTCAGGTAATGCAAGTGGTTATGTCACACCATGGGGGCTGGACTCTGTGTTCAGGTAATGCAAGGAGTTACGTCACTTCTTGGGGGCTGGACTCTGTCCAGTAAGTACAAGGAATTATGTTACTCCCCAGGCTGGACTCTGTGCTCAGGTAATGCACGTGGTTATATCACTCCTTGAGGGCTGGACTCTGTGCTCACGTAATGCAAGTGGTTATGTCACTCCTTGAGGGATGGACTCTGTGCTCAGGTAATGCAAGGAGATATGCCACTCCTTGGGGGCTGGACTCTGTTCAGTAAGTACAAGGAATTATGTTTGTCCTCAGGCTGGACTCTGTGCTCTGGTAATGCAAGTGGTTATGTCACACCTTGGGGGCTCGACTCTGTGTTCAGGTAATGCAAGGAGTTACGTCACTCCTTGGGGGCTGGACTCTGTTCATTAAGTACAAGGAATTATGTTTGTCCTCAGGCTGGACTCTGTGCTTAGGTAATACAAGGAGTTATGCCACTCCTTGGGGGCTGGACTCTGTTCAGTAAGTACAAGGAATAATGTTACTCCTCAGGCTGGACTCTGTGCTCAGGTAATGCAAGTGGTTATGTTACACCTTGGGGGCTGAACTCTGAGTTCAGGTAATGCAAGGAGTTATGTCACTCCTTAGGGGCTGGACTCTGTTCAGTAAGTACAAGGAATAATGTTACTCCTCAGGCTGGACTCTGTGCTCAGGTAATGCAAGTGGTTATGTTACACCTTGGGGGCTGGACTCTGAGTTCAGGTAATGCAAGGAGTTATGCCACTCCTTAGGGGCTGGACTCTGTTCAGTAAGTACAAGGAATTATGTTACTCCTCAGGCTGGACTCTGTGCTCAGGTAATTCAAGTGGTTATGTCACTCCTTGGGGGCTGGACTCTGTGTTCAGGTAATGCAAGGAGTTATGTCAATCCTTGGGGGCTGGACTCTGTTCAGTAAGTACAAGGTGTTACGACACTCACCGCCAGGTAGATGACGCCGCTGGTTAGTGAATAAGCCCCTTTCTCCAGGAATGCAGTTTTTAATCCAGCCGATCATCAAACCCCCGAATGGAGCATACGAACGTGGCAACTCCCGATCAGTAATTCAGTCGAACTCCTTCCACAGCTAGCAAAATACGAAAGCGCTGTCCGAATAATAAATCCCTCCATAAACGAGACCAAGCTCCGTCTTGAAAGTCAAACAGGGAATGTTTTATTGAGGGCTACCCGCCCATTTTTATGCAGGTCCCCATCTGGTGGACACGCCCCTAGGGGCCCAGAATGGAGACTGGGACACAGGACAGACATGTAGCACTACAGAGACAATACATCCCCACAATGCATTATGGTTTTCTCCTCTCTGCCCTGGCGACACCCGAGGAATAATCCAATTATCTCCCAAGACAGAGGGAAATCACCAATACACATGTGGGGACAACAGAACAGACATCACCATTTAAACACACAATGTCACAACCCTTTTCAATACACAGACATTTAACATATCCCACAATGGCACAAATTAGTCCAGGAGGTCAAGTTGGTTCAAGTCCTTTGTGAACAAGGAGGCCATTTGGGTTAACTAGCAACACACTCCTCTCCTGGGTGGCCGTCTGTTCAGTAGTTCCAATCGGTATGTGGGGAAACACACGAACAGGGGCATATGGACAGGAAATCCAGCGAAATGAGGGCAAACAGACGAACCAGCAATATAGGTCTATACAGATGGATCTGTCACACGGCTCCCCCCTTGTGGGACACTCCGGCAGACCCGGCTTGACCCTTTAGCGGGTCAACTTGGGGATGACCGGACTAGGAGGTAGCAAGAACGTCGGTTTGCCGGGACAATCCATCTGCATTCCCATTCTGCTTACCGGGTCGGTAGCTGATGGTGAAGTTATACGGTTGTAAAGCTAAACTCCACCGCAGCAGTCTCCCATTGTCTCCTGAGACCCGGTTAAGCCAGACAAGGGGATTGTGGTCCGTCACAAGGGAAAATTCCTGTCCATACAAATAAGGGCTTAACTTTTTCAATGCCCAGACCAGGGCCAAGCATTCCTTCTCCACTGCCGCATAACTCACTTCTCGGGGTAACAGCTTTCTACTGAGATATGCGACAGGGTGCTCTCCTCCATCTTCCCCGACCTGGCTCAGCACAGCCCCCAGTCCATACATGGAAGCATCCGTATGGACGAGAAAACGTTTGTTAGGGACTGGGGCAGCCAGGACAGGGGCATTTACAAGAGCCTGTTTGAGTGCTTGAAACGCAGCTTCACAAGCCGGAGACCACAGGACCTGCTTAGGGAGGTTTTTCTTGGTCAGGTCAGTCAGGGGCTTAGCAATAGTGCTGTAGTCTGGGACAAAGCGTCTGTAATACCCTGCTGTCCCTAGGAAGGCTAACACCTGGGTCTTAGTGATAGGTGTGGGCCAGTTAGCTACTGCCTCTATCTTAGCCGGCTCCGGTCTCTGGCTCCCACACCCCACTCTGTGACCCAGGTATTGCACTTCAGCCATGCCTAGATGGCACTTCTCTGGCTTCAATGTCAGGCCAGCAGCCCGAATTTTATCCAAAACTACCCCTACATGTACTAGGTGTTCCTCCCAGGACCCACTGTAGATCGCAATGTCATCCAGGTATGCACAAGCAAATTCCTGGAATCCATCGAGAAGTCTATCCACCATACGCTGAAAGGTAGCCGGGGCATTCTTCATCCCAAATGGCATGACCTTAAATTGGTACAAGCCAAATGGGGTGACGAAGGCCGACTTGGGGATAGCATCCTTGGCCAGGGGGATCTGCCAATAACCTTTACACAGGTCTATGGTGGTCAGATAGCGTCCCCTGGCAATACGATCTAACAATTCGTCTACCCGGGGCATCGGGTAGGCGTCAGTGGTGGTCCGCTCATTGAGCCGCCTGTAGTCTACACAGAACCGGGTGGTCCCATCTTTCTTAGGCACCAGGACTACAGGCGAAGCCCAAGGGCTATCGGAGTGTTCGATGACCCCAAGCTGGGTCATCTCCTGTATCTCCTTCCGCATTCCTTCTCGGACTGCTTCAGGGATACGGTACGGGGGCTGTCGTAGAGGGTTCTGTCCAGGGGTCTCTACCTTATGTACAGCTAGGGTAGTGTAGCCAGGCTCTTGGGAGAACGTCGCCTGCTTCTCCCACAGAAGCTGTCTTGCCTGTCCCTTCTCTGTGGGGCTTAATCTATCCCCTAGCTGTACAAGACTAGTAAGGTCAGTCTGGGAGTCCCTCTCTAACAAATCGGGTAAGGGTAAACTCTCTGTATCATCTGCAGCAGGGGCACATACTGCAGCGACATCCTCCGGTCTCTCCTGATACTCCTTTAGCATGTTCACATGAAAGGATCGCTGGATCCTTTCATCTGAACAGCTGGCTATAAGGTAGGTAGTATCACACACCTGAGCTACCACCTTATACGGGCCCTGCCAAGATGCTTGCATCTTGTTCGCTTTCACAGGTTTGAGCACTAGCACTTTCTGCCCAACCTGGAAGACTCGCTGCCGGGCACCCCGATCGTACCATCTCTTCTGTCTCCCCTGGGCCACCTGGAGATTCTCTCTTACCATCAGGGACAGTTTCTCCATGCGGTCCCGGAGTTCCAGGACATACGGTACTATGGGGGTCCCTTCCTGCTCTGTCTCCCCCTCCCAGTGGCCTCTAATGAGATCTAGGGGTCCGCGGACCCTCCTCCCATAGAGCAACTCAAAGGGGGAGAACCCAGTAGATTCCTGGGGCACCTCTCTGTAAGAAAACAACAGATGAGGCAGGAATCGCTCCCAGTCTCTGCAAGTGTCAGAAAAGGTCCTCAACATCTGTTTGAGGGTGCCATTAAATCGCTCGCAGAGGCCGTTAGTCTGTGGATGGTACGGGGAACTAAGTATTGGTTTAATGCCGCACACCCTCCACAGTTGCTGGGTGAGCACAGCGGTAAATTGGGTTCCCTGGTCAGAGAGAATCTCCTTAGGGAACCCGACCCTAGTAAAAATTCTAACCAGGGCATCAGCAACTGTCTCTGCCTCTATATTAGACAGCGCTGCTGCCTCTGGATAGCGAGTGGCATAGTCCACCACGGTGAGAATATACTTCTTACCGGATGGACTAGCCCTGGCCAGTGGACCCACAATGTCAACGGCTATGCGGGCAAAGGGCTCCCCAATGATAGGCATAGACATAAGCCTAGCTCTTGGGTGGTCCCCCCGCTTTCCTACCCGTTGACAAGTGTCACACGTACTACAATGTATCCGCACAGCCTGATTAAAATTTGGCCAAAAGAAGTTCTGCATGATCCTATAGGCTGTGCGGCGGGACCCTAGATGTCCGGCTAATGGAACGTCATGCCCTATCCGCAGAATCTCCTGCCGGTATTTTGCGGGCACCACCAGCTGTCGATTCGGCGGATGGGCAACACTTTTCTGGGACGGTTTAGGGATCCTATATAACCTGTCCCCCACCCATTCATACCGCTCCCCATCTACTCCTTCCTCTCCAGTATCTGCTCTGTCTCTATACTTCTGGAGAGTCGGATCTGCCTGAGTTTCCCTCCCAAACTCCTCTGGGGAATCCCAGCTAGCAAAGGTCTTTCCTAGGGTATCAGTCGGGGAATCGGGTCTTACCTGGGTCTCGGTGGCAGGTGGGCTGGTTCCAGCAACACGGGTCTGGGCCCGGGTAGTCACTGGATGGACATCAGCAGGTCCCATTGGAGCATAAGCAGAAACCAAAGGGGCCAGGTCATTCCCGAGCAAGACATCAGCAGGCAAGTCTTTCATAACCCCCACATTCACATGTCCAGAGCCCACTCCCCAATCCAAATGAACCCGGGCAACAGGTAGACGGAACACGGCGCCTCCTGCTACCCTCACTGCCACAGTATTTCCAGTGTGTTGGTGTTCCGAAACAAGGTTCTTTTGGAGCAGGGTCATAGTGGCCCCGGTGTCTCTCAGACCAGTGACCACTTTACCGTTTAGTCTAACGGTCTGCCTGTGCTGCTGCCGGTTATCCTGCTGGGCGGCTTGTACTGGATCCGCCTCATGTAGTATACCCCAAAATTCCTCCTGCTCAAGACAGTGAGCGGAAGGCTGGGGTGGCTGCTGATTTCCGCCGGCTGGTTTTCTCCACGACTGCGCTGGGTTGGAATTGTTCAATGGGCACTCCGGTCTCTTGTGCCCCAACTGTTTGCACCCATAGCACCGGATAGGCTGAGAGTAATTCCGGGCGTTGAACCGAGCTGGCTGAATATAATTGTTCGCTGGTGGTATTGTGGGGGTGCGTTGCACTGGGGGGTGATACACAGTAGTGGTTGGAGGTGCTGCCGGTTTGTACTCCACTCGGGTAGGGACCTTGGCTGCTGTCTGGTCTAGCCTTCGTGCATCTGTGTATTCATCGGCCAGACGAGCAGCTTCAGGTAAGGTAGCGGGTTTGCGGTCCCTAACCCACTCTCTGACTCCTGCAGGTAACCGATCAAAGCAGTGCTCCAACAAAAATACTTGCAGCACCTCTTCCCCAGTTACCGCTTGGCACCCTGCCATCCAGTGGGCTGCGGTGCGGTGTACCCTGCATGCCCACTCCACATAAGAATCACCAGCCTGCTTGTTAGTGTCCCGGAATCGCCGCCGATACGCCTCAGGGGTGACAGCATATCTGGCCAAAAGGGCATCTTTTACTGCCCGGTAACTTGTAAGTTCCTCCTCTGGGATGGCCCGAAAAGCCTCCCTGGCCCGGCCGGATAATTTCCCAGAGAGGATAGGGACCCATTCCTCTGCGGGTACCTGGTGTAAGGCACACTGCCTTTCAAAATCGGCCAGGAACCCGTCAATCTCTCCCTCCGCTTCCACAAAATGTCTAAATGCAGCAAAAGGTACCTTTCTCCTTCCATTGTTACTATGGGGTACCTCTGCTGCTGCAGCTCCTCTTCCCTGTTGTGCTGCTACTGCTGCTTGCACCTGGACCACAATATCTGCTGCAGGGTTGGGGCCAAAGTGTGCCAGCCTTATCTGGACTGCCCGGTTAAATTGTACCTCCTCGGGTGTTAAATCCAGTATGCCAGGCACATTAGCGCTCTCCGTTCCCTGTGCTGCATCCATCTCCAATAATATAGAAATAATCTCTCTCTTCTTGAGATTACTCGCTGATCGTCCTCTGCGTTCCAATATATCTTTAAGGGTAGCACGCCTTAATTCCTCATACTGCATCTCCACCCTGGGATTTGTAGCTGGCCTTCTGGGCGGTAGGATTCATCCCGTTGCTTGCCACCAATTGTTACGACACTCACCGCCAGGTAGATGACGCCGCTGGTTAGTGAATAAGCCCCTTTCTCCAGGAATGCAGTTTTTAATCCAGCCGATCATCAAACCCCCGAATGGAGCATACGAACGTGGCAACTCCCGATCAGTAATTCAGTCGAACTCCTTCCACAGCTAGCAAAATACGAAAGCGCTGTCCGAATAATAAATCCCTCCATAAACGAGACCAAGCTCCGTCTTGAAAGTCAAACAGGGAATGTTTTATTGAGGGCTACCCGCCCATTTTTATGCAGGTCCCCATCTGGTGGACACGCCCCTAGGGGCCCAGAATGGAGACTGGGACACAGGACAGACATGTAGCACTACAGAGACAATACATCCCCACAATGCATTATGGTTTTCTCCTCTCTGCCCTGGCGACACCCGAGGAATAATCCAATTATCTCCCAAGACAGAGGGAAATCACCAATACACATGTGGGGACAACAGAACAGACATCACCATTTACACACACAATGTCACAACCCTTTTCAATACACAGACATTTAACTTATCCCACAATGGCACAAATTAGTCCAGGAGGTCAAGTTGGTTCAAGTCCTTTGTGAACAAGGAGGCCATTTGGGTTAACTAGCAACACACTCCTCTCCTGGGTGGCCGTCTGTTCAGTAGTTCCAATCGGTATGTGGGGAAACACACGAACAGGGGCATATGGACAGGAAATCCAGCGAAATGAGGGCAAACAGACGAACCAGCAATATAGGTCTATACAGATGGATCTGTCACACAAGGAATAATGTTACTCCTCAGGCTGGACTCTGTGCTCAGGTAATGCAAGTGGTTATGTCACACCTTGGGGGCTGGACTATGTGTTCAGGAAATGCAAGGAGTTATGTCACTTCTTGGGGGCTGGACTCTGTTCAGTAAGTACAAGGAATTATGTTACTCCTCAGGCTGGACTCTGTGCTCAGGTAATGCAAGTGGTTATGTCATACCTTGGGGGCTGGACTCTGTGTTCAGGTAATGCAAGGAGTTACGTCACTCCTTGGGGGCTGGACTCTGTTCATTATTGGGAGAAAGACTCTCCTTGTCACTCCTTGGGTTGGATTCTGTATTCAGGCAGTACAAAGAGTCATGTTAATCCTTAGGAGCAGGTAAGGTAAGGTCTTATTCATACAGTCAGTGTCCGTCAGTGATTTCCACCAGTGATTTTGAGCCAAATCTGGGTGTGGGTCTAAACCCAGAACAGGTGCAGATCTCTCCCTTATACCTTATGTCTATGGAGGCTCCAATCCTGGTTTTGGCTCACAATCACTGACCGAACACTGATGTGTGAATAAGGTCTAAGGCCCGGAGTTATGTCACTCCTCGGGATTGGATTCTCTGTTGAGGTAATAGAATCACATTACTCCTGAAGCAGCGCTGAGGACCAAACATTGAGAGGCTCCACTAAAATAATATCCATCGGGCCCTATTATTTTTTTATGGGCCCTTGCATTATGTATATCACTTAAATACTTTGCCTCTGGAGCCCCACCCTGCAAATTGTGTTCTCCTGGGTCGTACGACTCTCCTCACCTGATTTTGATGAACGTGCTGTAAAGTCAGAGAATGGCCATGCTCCTCATTAGTTTCTTGATATAATTAACATTGAAAGCCGGCTAATTAATATCAGGACTGCGGTCGCCTTTAACAGCAGAGATGAATGGACTGCCGCCGTATGAAAGAGCAAATCAATTAATTCCATTTTCACGATTGACTTGACCGGTTAGTCTAATTTCTTAAGTGAATTTGGTTAATAGCAATTACAATCAAATGATTTAGTAGAGATTTAGTCAAATTCCGGGTCTGAGAAATGGTAAACTGCTTTACTATAGGCTCGAAGGCATATACAGTATTAGTAGCGTTAGGAACATATTATTTAAAGTGATACTCTGTAGTCAACCTAAAGGGGAGCTCCTATAAGGATTATGCAGTGGGTGGCCTTAACGATCAGCTATTAATACTACTAAGTGGAAATAAAGCCTTTAAGGGGTTTCCCCGTGAGAATAGGACGCAACATTAGTTTATTATCAGGAGGGTGCGACCCACGGGACCCCCACTCTTCTGAGAAGGAAGTGACTGCACTGCTGAATCAGCATTTGTTCATGGGAACTGCAGCACAAGTCTCGTAGATGGGGCTGGCTCTAGTTCCTTGCATGGCGCGGTGGCCAGGAGCGCTGCTCTGCAGGCAAGTCTGGAATGAAGCTGCAATTCTTTTGATTCTCACAATCAGCTAAAGAGCAAAATCAATGGGTTCTCCACAGCAAGAACTGTTCTATGTAGCAGTTCTCTGCTCTAAGACTTAAAGAGGTTATCCGAGAGTATAAAAAGCCCCCCAATATGTCGGGCCCCTCACAGGCAATACACTTACCCCACTCCCGGCGCCGCTCCTGGTCCCCGCACCGCCGCTGTTGCTTCTCCCCATGCACGGATGAAAACATCCGGTGTCGGGGGGGGGGGGAGCCAATGGCAGGCGGGGACGGGGATGAGCCTCCCTAGCATCGCGGGTGACGCTAGGGAGGCTTGTCCCCGCCTACCATTGGCCGCTCACCCTCGACGCCGGATGTTTTCATCCATGCACAGGGAGAGCCAGCAGCAACGGTGGTGCGGAGACCAGGAGCGGCGCAGGGAGCGGGGACCCAGGCAAGAATATATTTAATGTGGGGGGGCCCGGCATATTGGGGGACATTTTTTTACTCACGGATAACCCCTTCAAGAAGGAGTAACCCGCACTCTGTACCTCCATTACCTCAATACACCCTAATAAGACAAATTCAAAAATAATTTCAGAGGACAGTCCTTTTATGCTTCAAATTGGATCTCTGGTCTACTCTACTAAATCTATTTATTAGTGTTAGAAGTCAACAGCTGCTGATCAAATACTTCAGTAAAGGGTTCAGAACATTAATCAGCTATGTATTCAGGTATTGTTGGGAATCATGCTACTCCATTGGGGCTGGACTCCATGCTCAGGCAGTAAGAGGAATCTTGTTACTGCTCAGGACTAACTCTGTGTTCAGGCAACAGAATGTATTATGTTACTCCCTGGGGGCTGGAGTCTACATATAGGCAGTACAAGGAATCTTGTTATTACTCAGGAATAGGGATGAGCGAACTCGAACTGTATAGTTCGGGTTCGTACCGAATTTTGGGGTGTCCGTGACACGGACCCGAACCCGGACATTTTCGTAAAAGTCCGGGTTCGGGTTCGGTGTTCGTCGCTTTCTTGGCGCTTTTGTGACGCTTTCTTGGCGCTTTTTGAAAGGCTGCAAAGCAGCCAATCAACAAGCGTCATACTACTTGCCCCAAGAGGCCATCACAGCCATGCCTACTATTGGCATGGCTGTGATTGGCCAGAGCACCATGTGACCCAGCCTCTATTTAAGCTGGAGTCACATAGCGCCGCCCGTCACTCTGCTCTGATTAGCGTAGGGAGAGGTTGCGGCTGCGACAGTAGGGCGAGATTAGGCAGATTAACTCCTCCAAAGGACTTGATTAACTGATCGATCTGCAGCTGTGGATCATTGAGCTGCTGATCCTCAATTGCTCACTGTTTTTAGGCTGCACAGACCGTTTGTCAGTCTCATTTTTCTGGGGTGATCGGCGGCCATTTTGTGTCTTGTGGTGCGCCAGCACAAGCTGCGACCAAGTGCATTTAACCCTCAATGGTGTGGTTGTTTTTTGGCTAAAGCCTACATCAGGGTGAAGCTGTCACACCAAGTGCATTTAACCAGCAATAGTCTGTTCATTTTTTGGCCATATACAAAATCAGGGGCAAGCTGCGCCTGTCACCAAGTGCATTTAACCCTCAATGGTGTGGTTGTTTTTTGGCTAAAGCCTACATCAGGGTGAAGCTGTCACACCAAGTGCATTTAACCAGCAATAGTCTGTTTATTTTTTGGCCATATCCCAGTCTAATTCTGTCACTAAATCCATACCGGTCACCCAGCGCCTAAATACTAGGCCTCAAATTTATATCCAGCTAAATCTGTCCCTAGTGCTGTAGCTGGGCGAGTTATTTAGTGTCCGTTCAAGCACATTTCTTGTTCTGGGTTGAAATACAATTCCCAATTTAGCAATTTCATAATTTAGTGGTTCCTGCTATATCAGAGCTATTTGAAATCTATCCCAAAAAGGGTATATAATATTGAAGGTGCACATTGGGTCATTCAGAATAACTTCACACACACCCGCTACTGTGTATTTCCAAGTCTAATTCTGTCACTAAACCCATACCGGTGACCCAGCGCCTAAATACTAGGCCTCAAATTTAAATCCCTCTAAATCTCTCGTTACCCACCGGTGTACTGTTGTTGCTGGGCAAGATATTTAGTGTCCGTCAAAGCACATTTTTTGTTCTGGGTTGAAGTACAATTCCCAATTTAGCAATTTCATAATTTAGTGGTTTCTGCTATATCAGAGCTATTTGAAATCTATCCCTAAAAGGGTATATAATATTGAAGGTGCACATTGGGTCATTCAGAATAACTTCACACACACGCTTCTGTGCATTTCCAAGTCTAATTCTGTCACTAAATCCATACCGGTGACCCAGCGCCTAAATACTAGGCCTCAAATTTAAATCCCTCTAAATCTCTCGTTACCCACCGCTGTACTGTTGTTGCTGGGCAAGATATTTAGTGTCCGTCAAAGCACATTTTTTGTTCTGGGTTGAAGTACAATTCCCAATTTAGCAATTTCATAATTTAGTGGTTTCTGCTATATCAGAGCTATTTGAAATCTATCCCTAAAAGGGTATATAATATTGAAGGTGCACATTGGGTCATTCAGAATAACTTCACACACACGCTTCTGTGCATTTCCAAGTCTAATTCTGTCACTAAATCCATACCGGTGACCCAGCGCCTAAATACTAGGCCTCAAATTTAAATCCCTCTAAATCTCTCGTTACCCACCGCTGTACTGTTGTTGCTGGGCAAGATATTTAGTGTCCGTCAAAGCACATTTTTTGTTCTGGGTTGAAGTACAATTCCCAATTTAGCAATTTCATAATTTAGTGGTTTCTGCTATATCAGAGCTATTTGAAATCTATCCCTAAAAGGGTATATAATATTGAAGGTGCACATTGGGTCATTCAGAATAACTTCACACACACGCTTCTGTGCATTTCCAAGTCTAATTCTGTCACTAAATCCATACCGGTGACCCAGCGCCTAAATACTAGGCCTCAAATTTAAATCCCTCTAAATCTCTCGTTACCCACCGCTGTACTGTTGTTGCTGGGCAAGATATTTAGTGTCCGTCAAAGCACATTTTTTGTTCTGGGTTGAAATACAATTCCCAATTTAGCAATTTCATAATTTAGTGGTTTCTGCTATATCAGAGCTATTTGAAATCTATCCCTAAAAGGGTATATAATATTGAAGGTGCACATAGGGTCATTCAGAATAACTTCACACACACGCTTCTGTGCATTTCCAAGTCTAATTCTGTCACTAAATCCATACCGGTGACCCAGCGCCTAAATACTAGGCCTCAAATTTAAATCCCTCTAAATCTCTCGTTACCCACCGCTGTACTGTTGTTGCTGGGCAAGATATTTAGTGTCCGTCAAAGCACATTTTTTGTTCTGGGTTGAAGTACAATTCCCAATTTAGCAATTTCATAATTTAGTGGTTTCTGCTATATCAGAGCTATTTGAAATCTATCCCTAAAAGGGTATATAATATTGAAGGTGCACATAGGGTCATTCAGAATAACTTCACACACACGCTTCTGTGCATTTCCAAGTCTAATTCTGTCACTAAACCCATACCTGTCACCCAGCGCCTAAATACTAGGCCTCAAATTTAAATCCCTCTAAATCTCTCGTTACCGCTGTCCTGTTGTAGCTGGGAAAGTTATTTAGTGCCCGTCAAAGCACATTTTTTGTTCTGGGTTGAAGTACAATTCCCAATTTAGCAATTTCATAATTTAGTGGTTCCTGCTATATCAGAGCTATTTGAAATCTATCCCAAAAAGGGTATATAATATTCAAGGTGCACATTGGGTCATTCAGAATAACTTCACACACACGCTTCTGTGCATTTCCAAGTCTAATTCTGTCACTAAATCCATACCGGTCACCCAGCGCCTAAATACTAGGCCTCAAATTTATATCCCGCTGAATTTGAATACAATACATTGGGCCAAATAATATATTTGTTGTTGTGGTGAACCATAACAATGAGAAAAACATCTAGTAAGGGACGCGGACGTGGACATGGTCGTGGTGGTGTTAGTGGACCCTCTGGTGCTGGGAGAGGACGTGGCCGTTCTGCCACATCCACACGTCCTAGTGTACCAACTACCTCAGGTCCCAGTAGCCGCCAGAATTTACAGCGATATATGGTGGGGCCCAATGCCGTTCTAAGGATGGTAAGGCCTGAGCAGGTACAGGCATTAGTCAATTGGGTGGCCGACAGTGGATCCAGCACGTTCACATTATCTCCCACCCAGTCTTCTGCAGAAAGCGCACAGATGGCGCCTGAAAACCAACCCCATCAGTCTGTCACATCACCCCCATGCATACCAGGGAAACTGTCTCAGCCTCAAGTTATGCAGCAGTCTCTGTTTGAAGACTCCGCTGGCAGGGTTTCCCAAGGGCATCCACCTAGCCCTTCCCCAGCGGTGAAAGACATAGAATGCACTGACGCACAACCACTTATGTTTCCTGATGATGAGGACATGGGAATACCACCTCAGTATGTCTCTGATGATGACGAAACACAGGTGCCAACTGCTGCGTCTTTCTGCAGTGTGCAGACTGAACAGGAGGTCAGGGATCAAGACTGGGTGGAAGACGATGCAGGGGACGATGAGGTCCTAGACCCCACATGGAATGAAGGTCGTGCCACTGACTTTCACAGTTCGGAGGAAGAGGCAGTGGTGAGACCGAGCCAACAGCGTAGCAAAAGAGGGAGCAGTGGGCAAAAGCAGAACACCCGCCGCCAAGAGACTCCGCCTGCTACTGACCGCCGCCATCTGGGACCGAGCACCCCAAAGGCAGCTTCAAGGAGTTCCCTGGCATGGCACTTCTTCAAACAATGTGCTGACGACAAGACCCGAGTGGTTTGCACGCTGTGCCATCAGAGCCTGAAGCGAGGCATTAACGTTCTGAACCTGAGCACAACCTGCATGACCAGGCACCTGCATGCAAAGCATGAACTGCAGTGGAGTAAACACCTTAAAACCAAGGAAGTCACTCAGGCTCCCCCTGCTACCTCTTCTGCTGCTGCCGCCTCGGCCTATTCTGCTGCTGCCGCCTCGGCCTCTTCCTCCGCCTCTGGAGGAACGTTGGCACCTGCCGCCCAGCAAACAGGGGATGTACCACCAACACCACCACCACCACCTCCGTCACCAAGCGTCTCAACCATGTCACACGCCAGCGTTCAGCTCTCCATCTCACAAACATTTGATAGAAAGCGTAAATTCCCACCTAGCCACCCTCGATCCCTGGCCCTGAATGCCAGCATTTCTAAACTACTGGCCTATGAAATGCTGTCATTTAGGCTGGTGGACACAGACAGCTTCAAACAGCTCATGTCGCTTGCTGTCCCACAGTATGTTGTTCCCAGCCGGCACTACTTCTCCAAGAGAGCCGTGCCTTCCCTGCACAACCAAGTATCCGATAAAATCAAGTGTGCACTGCGCAACGCCATCTGTAGCAAGGTCCACCTAACCACAGATACGTGGACCAGTAAGCACGGCCAGGGACGCTATATCTCCCTAACTGCACACTGGGTAAATGTAGTGGCAGCTGGGCCCCAGGCGGAGAGCTGTTTGGCGCACGTCCTGCCGCCGCCAAGGATCGCAGGGCAACATTCTTTGCCTCCTGTTGCCACCTCCTCCTTCTCGGCTTCCTCCTCCTCTTCTTCCACCTGCTCATCCAGTCAGCCACACACCTTCACCACCAACTTCAGCACAGCCCGGGGTAAACGTCAGCAGGCCATTCTGAAACTCATATGTTTGGGGGACAGGCCCCACACCGCACAGGAGTTGTGGCGGGGTATTGAACAACAGACCGACGAGTGGTTGCTGCCGGTGAGCCTCAAGCCCGGCCTGGTGGTGTGTGATAATGGGCGAAATCTCGTTGCAGCTCTGGGACTAGCCAATTTGACGCACATCCCTTGCTTGGCGCATGTGCTGAATTTGGTGGTGCAGAAGTTCATTCACAACTACCCCGACATGTCAGAGCTGCTGCATAAAGTGCGGGCCGTCTGTTCGCGCTTCCGGCGTTCACATCCTGCCGCTGCTCGCCTGTCTGCGCTACAGCGTAACTTCGGCCTTCCCGCTCACCGCCTCATATGCGACGTGCCCACCAGGTGGAACTCCACCTTGCACATGCTGGACAGACTGTGCGAGCAGCAGCAGGCCATAGTGGAGTTTCAGCTGCAGCACGCACGGGTCAGTCGCACTACAGAACAGCACCACTTCACCACCAATGACTGGGCCTCCATGCGAGACCTGTGTGCCCTGTTGCGCTGTTTCGAGTACTCCACCAACATGGCCAGTGGCGATGACACCGTTATCAGCGTTACAATACCACTTCTATGTCTCCTTGAGAAAACACTTAGGGCGATGATGGAACAGGAGGTGGCCCAGGAGGAGGAGGAGGAGGATGAGGAAGAGGGGTCATTTTTAGCACTTTCAGGCCAGTCTCTTCGAAGTGACTCAGAGGGAGGTTTTTTGCAACAGCAGAGGCCAGGTACAAATGTGGCCAGCCAGGGCCCACTACTGGAGGACGAGGAGGACGAGGATGAGGAGGAGGTGGAGGAGGATGAGGATGAAGCATGGTCACAGCGGGGTGGCACCCAACGCAGCTCGGGTCCATCACTGGTGCGTGGCTGGGGGGAAAGGCAGGACGATGACGATACGCCTCCCACAGAGGACAGCTTGTCCTTACCCCTGGGCAGCCTGGCACACATGAGCGACTACATGCTGCAGTGCCTGCGCAACGACAGCAGAGTTGCCCACATTTTAACCTGTGCGGACTACTGGGTTGCCACCCTGCTGGATCCACGCTACAAAGACAATGTGCCCACCTTACTTCCTGCACTGGAGCGTGATAGGAAGATGCGCGAGTACAAGCGCACGTTGGTAGACGCGCTACTGAGAGCATTCCCAAATGTCACAGGGGAACAAGTGGAAGCCCAAGGCCAAGGCAGAGGAGGAGCAAGAGGTCGCCAAGGCAGCTGTGTCACGGCCAGCTCCTCTGAGGGCAGGGTTAGCATGGCAGAGATGTGGAAAACTTTTGTCAACACGCCACAGCTAACTGCACCACCACCTGATACGCAACGTGTTAGCAGGAGGCAACATTTCACTAACATGGTGGAACAGTACGTGTGCACACCCCTCCACGTACTGACTGATGGTTCGGCCCCATTCAACTTCTGGGTCTCTAAATTGTCCACGTGGCCAGAGCTAGCCTTTTATGCCTTGGAGGTGCTGGCCTGCCCGGCAGCCAGCGTTTTGTCTGAACGTGTATTCAGCACGGCAGGGGGCGTCATTACAGACAAACGCAGCCGCCTGTCTACAGCCAATGTGGACAAGCTGACGTTCATAAAAATGAACCAGGCATGGATCCCACAGGACCTGTCCGTCCCTTGTCCAGATTAGACATTAACTACCTCCCCATAACCATATATTATTGGACTCCAGGGCACTTCCTCATTCAATCCTATTTTTATTTTCATTTTACCATTATATTGCGATGCTACCCAAAGTTGAATGAACCTCTCCTCTGCCTGTGTGCTAGGCCTAAATATATGCCAATGGACTGTTGCAGTGGTGGCTGACGTGAAGCCTGATTCTCTGCTATGACATGCAGACTAATTCTCTGCTGACATGAAGACAGATTGTCTGTTACGGGACCTCTCTCCTCTGCCTGGGTGCTGGGCCTAAATTTATGACAATGGACTGTTGCAGTGGTGGCTGACGTGAAGCCTCATTCTCTGCTATGACATGCAGACTGATTCTCTGCTGACATGAAGCCAGATTGTCTGTTACGGGACCTCTCTCCTCTGCCTGTGTGCTAGGCCTAAATATATGCCAATGGACTGTTGCAGTGGTGGCTGACGTGAAGCCTGATTCTCTGCTATGACATGCAGACTGATTCTCTGCTGTCATGAAGCCAGATTGTCTGTTACGGGACCTCTCTGCTCTGCCTGTGTGCTAGGCCTAAATATATGCCAATGGACTGTTGCAGTGGTGGGTGACGTGAAGCCTCATTCTCTGCTATGACATGCAGACTGATTCTCTGCTGACATGAAGCCAGATTGTCTGTTACGGGACCTTTCTCCTCTGCCTGGGTTCTGGGCCTAAATTTATGAAAATTGACTCTTACAGTGGTGGGTGACGTGAAGCCTGATTCTCTGCTATGATATGAAGACTGATTCTCTGCTGACATGAAGCCAGATTGTCTGTTACGGGACCTTTCTCCTCTGCCTGGGTTCTGGGCCTAAATTTATGAAAATTGACTCTTACAGTGGTGGGTGACGTGAAGCCTGATTCTCTGCTATGATATGAAGACTGATTCTCTGCTGACATGAAGCCAGATTGTCTGTTACGGGACCTCTCTCCTCTGCCTGTGTGCTAGGCCTAAATATATGCCAATGGACTGTTGCAGTGGTGGCTGACGTGAAGCCTGATTCTCTGCTATGACATGCAGACTGATTCTCTGCTGTCATGAAGCCAGATTGTCTGTTACGGGACCTCTCTGCTCTGCCTGTGTGCTAGGCCTAAATATATGCCAATGGACTGTTGCAGTGGTGGGTGACGTGAAGCCTGATTCTCTGCTATGATATGAAGACTGATTCTCTGCTGACATGAAGCCAGATTGTCTGTTACGGGACCTTTCTCCTCTGCCTGGGTTCTGGGCCTAAATTTATGAAAATTGACTCTTACAGTGGTGGGTGACGTGAAGCCTGATTCTCTGCTATGATATGAAGACTGATTCTCTGCTGACATGAAGCCAGATTGTCTGTTACGGGACCTTTCTCCTCTGCCTGGGTTCTGGGCCTAAATTTATGAAAATTGACTCTTACAGTGGTGGGTGACGTGAAGCCTGATTCTCTGCTATGATATGAAGACTGATTCTCTGCTGACATGAAGCCAGATTCTCTGTTACGGGACCTCTCTCCTCTGCCTGGGTGCTGGGCCTAAATATATGCCAATGGACTGTTGCAGTGGTGGCTGACGTGAAGCCTCATTCTCTGCTATGACATGCAGACTAATTCTCTGCTGACATGAAGACAGATTCTCTGTTACGGGACCTCCCTCCTCTGCCTGGGTGCTGGGCCTAAATATATGCCAATGGACTGTTGCAGTGGTGGCTGACGTGAAGCCTGATTCTCTGCTATGACATGCAGACTGATTCTCTGCTGACATGAAGCCAGATTGTCTGTTACGGGACCTCTCTCCTCTGCCTGGGTGCTGGGTAGTGTTGAGCGCGAATATTCGAAAAGCAAATTTTTTTCGCGAATATCGCAACTTCGCGATTTCGCGAATATTTCGAATATAGTGCTATATATTCGTAAAAACGAATATTCGTTTTTTGTTTCCCCCCCCCCCCCACAAAATTACAGTACACATATAATTGATTGTTTCCCAAAGGTCCAACAGCTCAGATCTTACTCACATTGCCTAGAAAGTGATTGAGGCGCGAATCTTCGTAAGGCGATTTTATTAGCGCACATGCGAATATCGGCACGTCCCAGAACAGAGGCAA
Source organism: Bufo gargarizans (assembly GCF_014858855.1). Classification (NCBI taxonomy): domain Eukaryota; kingdom Metazoa; phylum Chordata; class Amphibia; order Anura; family Bufonidae; genus Bufo; species Bufo gargarizans. The sequence continues at coordinate 29,114,370 of NC_058084.1, read as the reverse complement.
AGGGCTTTGCATTCATACATTAGTGAATTGAGTTGCGAATCTTCGTAAGGCGATTTTATTAGCGCACATGCGAATATCTACACTTGTCCCAGAACAGAGGCAAAGGGCTTTGCATTCATACATTAGTGATTGAATTGAGCTGCGAATCTTCGTAAGGCGATTTTATTAACGCAAATGCAAATATCTACACTTGTCCCCAGAACAGAGAGGCAAAGGCCTGTGCATTCATATAGTATAGCACCATATTCGCGAATACGTAGAACTTCGTAAAATTCGATTTACGAATATTCGTATTTTTTATTTTACTTTCCACCTTACAGATTACATTGATCTGTACTCTGTCAACTACTGTCATCACCCCCCACTGTATCTCGATTGATTCCCAAAAGTCTCACATTCCCTAGAAAGTGATTGAGGTGCGAATCTTCGTAAGGCGATTTTATTAGCGCACATGCGAATATCTACAGAGGCAAAGGGCATTGCATTCATACATTAGTGATTGAATTGAGTTGCGAATCTTCGTAAGGCGATTTCATTAGCGCACATGTGAATTTTGCATAGCATATGTATTATGCGATGCGAAAATTCGAATTATCGCATATGCGAAATAATAACGAATTTGAATAATCGCGAATATTTTACGAATATTCTTTCGAATATTCACAAAATTTCGCGAATTCGAATATGGGACATGCCGCTCAACACTAGTGCTGGGCCTAAATTTATGACAATGGACTGTTGCAGTGGTGGGTGACGTGAAGCCTGATTCTCTGCTATGACATGCAGACTGATTCTCTGCTGACATGAAGCCAGATTGTCTGTTACGGGACCTCTCTCCTCTGCCTGGGTGCTGGGCCTAAATATATGCCAATGGACTGTTGCAGTGGTGGCTGACGTGAAGCCTCATTCTCTGCTATGACATGCAGACTAATTCTCTGCTGACATGAAGACAGATTCTCTGTTACGGGACCTCTCTCCTCTGCCTGGGTGCCGGGGCCTAAATATCTGAGAATGGACTGTTCCAGTGGTGGGTGACGGGAAGCCAGATTCTCTGCTATGGAACCTCTCTCCAATTGATTTTGGTTAATTTTTATTTATTTAATTTTTATTTTAATTCATTTCCCTATCCACATTTGTTTGCAGGGGATTTACCTACATGTTGCTGCCTTTTGCAGCCCTCTAGCTCTTTCCTGGGCTGTTTTACAGCCTTTTTAGTGCCGAAAAGTTCGGGTCCCCATTGACTTCAATGGGGTTCGGGTTCGGGACGAAGTTCGGATCGGGTTCGGATCCCGAACCCGAACATTTCCGGGATGTTCGGCCGAACTTCTCGAACCCGAACATCCAGGTGTTCGCTCAACTCTACTCAGGAACTGAACTCTATGTTCAGGCAGTAAAAGGAATTATGTTACTGTTTGAGAGCTGGACTCTATCTTCGGCCAGTTCAAGGAATCTTGTTGCTTCCTGGAGGCTCGATTCTATGCTCAGGCAGCACAAGATTTTTTTTTACTATTTGCGGGATTAACCTCATGTTCACACATTACAGGTAATCTTGTTACTATTCGGGGCTAGGCTCTATGCTCAGACAGTACAAGGAATTTTGCTCTTACATGGGAGCTGGACTCTATGTTCAGGTAATAGAAGAAATCATGTTACTCTTTGGGATCTAGATTCTAACTTCAGGCAGTACAAGGAAACTTGTTGCTCCTCGGGGGCTGGACTCCATGTTCAGGCAGTACAAGGAATCTTGCTACTCCTTGGAGGCTGGACTTTATGTTCATACAGTATAAGGAATCTTATTTCTCCTCGGGGGCTGGATTTTATGTTCAGGCAATACAAGGAATCTTGTTATTACTCAGGAACTGAACTCTATGTTCAGGCAGTAAAAGAAATTATGTTACTGTTTGAAAGCTGGACTCTATCTTCGGCCAGTGCAAGGAATCTTGTTACCCCTCGTGGGCTAGACTCTATAATTAGACAGTACAAGGAATCTTTTTTCTACTTGGGGATAGGTTCTATGTTCAGGCAGCACAAGAAATCTAGTTACTATTTGGGGGCTAGACTCTATGATCAATCAGTACAAGGAATCATATTACTTCTCAGGGACAGGACCTAATGTTCAGGCAGTACAAGGAATCTTGTTACTATTCAAGAGACTCTGTGTTCAGGCAATGAGCTGTATCATATTACTCCTCAGTAGCTGGACTCTACATTCAGGCAGTACAAGAAATCATGTTACTCCTCTGTAGCTGGACTCAATTTGCAGGCAGTACTCAGGAACGGATCTCTATGTTCAGGCAGTAGAAGGAATTATGAAACTGTCTAGGGGCTAGACTCTATGTTGAGGCAGTAGAAGGAATCCTGTTTCTTCTCAATGGCTCAGTTCTATGCTGAGAAAGCACAAGGAACCTAGTAACTACTTGGGGCTGGTCTCTATGTTCAGGCAGTACAAGGGATCGTGTTACTTCTCAGGGACAAGACTCTATGTTACTACTTGGAACAGACTCTATGTTCAGGCAGTACAAAGAATCTGATTACTCCTTGGGGGCTGGACTGTAAGTTTAGTTAATACACGGAATCATGTCACTCCTCTAGGGCTGGACTCAGGCAATGTGAGAAATCATGTAATCCCCTATTTGAGTCCTCTATTGTCACCGCCAGACATCTGAGAAGCTCTGACAGACGTTCTTCAGAACCTCCTGCTTGAGTTTCCTATTGTTTTGCTTTCGTTTTGTCATCTCGTTTCCCTCTCTCAGCTGTCATCTAGTTGCACTGATTGCATCCCTTTAAATCCCCTCCCATACTGCATCACTTTGCGGTTTATACAACTTCCTGGAGTGTGTACATGCTGGATGCTACAACTGATGCTTCAACAGATAAGTCTGTTCATTTATTTGTGTTTTCCTGTTTGCTTGATCCTAGGTGACCCTGACTCCCTCCGTATTAGCCGGTGGTCGTGTCCCCTCACTATTATAGGGTGTTCAGGTGTCATACAGTCGAGGCACGAGGGCATGCAGTTTTCTATCATAGAGATATTTGCATGGGCTGAGAAGACAGGGAGAGTTTCAGGGCTTAAATAGGGGTCACCCTTTTGTTCCTTAGTTTCGGATCAAGCCAGTTGGATCCTTATTTGTAACTTCTTGTTTTCTGTTGCACCATCCGTGACATCTATTTAATAGACTCTATTCCCCATTAAGTAGTTGATTCCATCAATATTTTGCAACAAAATGAAGGCCACAGTGTAATGTGACGGACCCTACTGCGAGTCAATAGGGGCCTTCAGGCTCTGCTGGTGTCCATTGCAATGTTGTGGTTTCCATTATAAACTGAAGCCAAAATGCAGATGTGGAGCAGAGAGCAGATACACGGAGACCCATTACATGATTTCAGCGAGCGCCATGTAATACTTGATTTTCCCTGTGGGGGAGCTGCAGAAGAATCAAACAATTGAAGAAGTACGATCCATGATCAGCTTATTTTTAGGGGACTTTTCTAGCACAAAGACATTGTTAAAAGCCTAAACCCCACAGAAGTGAGTGAAGACCATGGTGGTCTCCTGAGACACACATCTGCCTCTACCGGAGAGGCTACAGTATTTCTTGTACCAAAATTGTAGTCAACCACAAATAACGATGGCCGCCATTCGGTTTGCTTCAACACAAGTCTACAACATTGTAGGAAGCCATTAACCAAAGTCGACACCAGCGGTGAAGCCAGACCGCCATCAATTTCAATCCTGTTCCAGAGTCTGCTGAGCTCTAGATACAGGAATCTTCTTGATGTTTGACTTGATTTCGTTTAGATTTGACGTTCAGCCACGACCATTATCTACATTGTGCCTGTGGGCCCCGGGACACAACCTCTGCTACCTGGTTGGTTAGCGGAAATAAATCAGTCATTAGGGCTGGATCTCTGTAGACTTTTTAGCTGGAGTTTATACATCATGGCTGTTTCACTGTGGTCCCACAGCTGTCAGATGGGGCTAGCAAATATGACAACAGGCTGGTTCTTGATGGATGAGGCACAAGGAGAGAAGGTGCACGAAGCCTGAGGGGAAATAGAGCCGGTGCTGGTGAAGGAGGAGGGGGGGGGGGGGGGGCGCTACATTTCTTCTCCAAAGTGCACGTACTTAAAAACCACAAGGAATGAATAAATAATCCAATCAAATGCACTGCCGGGAACACTTCATCCCCCGGCCCAGCTGTGTTTACAGAAACTCAAAGGGGAGCGTTTAGCTGCCGGGCTGCGGTTAGTGAGGTTCGCACTTTGGTCGCCACTTTCCCTGCTCTGTGACTGAGCCGCCCCATTATTTATGACTCGCTTGTGTCTTGCGGCTTTCTTTACACATTTTCGACAGCTTGCTGTGGAGACGTTTAACCTTTTGGTCAGGAGATCGCCTGGAGCACAGAAATGTAATTCAGTAATTTGCTCATATTGGGGATGGGGCATCAATCTGTGGCCGGTAAATGGCGCGGCTCCATCTGCATATCCTCCCTTCCTCTGTCCCAGATCCTAAAACTGCATTCAAAAGGCTGAGAGGATACACTGTCACAAGACTGCAACACGCGTATCGCATCCTTACTGTGTCACAGATTCCTTGACAACTGCCTCTCTTGTTTCAGTTTCTTGCATATGAGTTGTCAGCTCCATTGCTGTTAGGTTTATGCACAGCATCTCATTGGGGCTTGTGCAGCAATACATAGGATGGGATTTAAAGAGCCACTCCAACTTTTGCAGTAACCCTGATTCAGCTGGAAAGTCTTGGGCCTCCACTGACTTCCATGGGTAAATGTCTCATTTGTCCTGTCCTGACACCGCCAAAGTTATGAAGCGCCCAGCATCCAGCGCCGCTTCTAAATGTAAGACCTCTTCCCAGCTTCCTTGATGTCTTACATTTAGACTTTTTTTCTAGTCCTGAAACAGGCATAAAAAATGGTAAATATGAGGGCCCTGCCGGCCGCTCCCCTTCCCCGGCCACGCCACCGCGCCCACTCTTTTTAGACCTGGTGTGAGTGGGGAGAAGTCGCAAATTGCGGCCCAACTAACCGCTGCGTCGCAATCTGCGTCTCAAATACGCCTGTTTTAGGTGTATTTCAGCTCGATAAATGACCCCCATTATGTTCCTTTGAAATCGACACAAAAAAATGAGCACAATTCATTTGCACAGTTTGTGAACTTTTTGTTTGGTATTAATTTATAACAATGTATCTAAACGAAGGGATAATTGTAAATCATGTCATGTGATCATCACCGTTCCGTTCTTATCATTATAATGATAACACAAAATATAATAATAACAACCTTAATGGTAACAATAAATACACGAGAATGAATATAAATTATAACAAATAAAATAATAATTCCTTGATTGTTTTCCCTGTTTTTAGAGAAAATTTAAAAGCAGAGGATGTTGCTGTCCGTGGTGCTGAAATACCGAAACTTCTCGCCATGAGACCCATCCAGGTCCTTACCCACAGATAGACCATGAATTCTACGCTCTCAGGGTTCATGGGGTGTACAGAAGATGTACCTGGAGGACCACCATAAGTTTTAGGTATCACTGAGCCCCTTTATTTGAAAGGCTCTTGTGCAGCTGAAGAGCCGGATGCATCAGTGTGTGTCTGCAGCCTGTTACCTCAGGAGAGCTGCACTACATGTCCCAGCAAGCGCTGCACTGCTCAGCAGGGTGGATAATACCTGTGTGGCGCTGACAACTAGCGAAGGGATCTTTATACTGCACTGGGTGCACATTATTGTTTTTCTATCCGGTTGTCTAAAAAATAGCAAAATGCATTACTGAAAGGGTTAATTTACATATTAAAGATACAGATCCAATAATCTAGAAACCTCAGTGAGGCTGAAGTGCTGGATTATTGGATATGAACACGCACATACCATATACAGCGCTCCCTCAGGAATACGATAGTCTTCTCTGCTCTGTACTGCCCCCTGTCTGTGCCAGGAAGAGCTGCGGCTTAGGGCTCATGCACACAGACATATTTTTTTGTCCGTGTTCGTTTCGTTTTTTTTGCGGCCAATTCATTTCAATGAGGCTGCAAAAAAAAATAAAAAAAGAATAACAATAACTTATACAAAGACAGGTGCACCCTGCGGTCTTACTAAACCCTCATAGTGATGTCAAATTGAGAGATTAGCCAACATATCCTACTGTGGAGGACATGGCTGAGCCCGAGCACCGCGCCAAGGTTTCCCAAGTAGCTCGGGACCTAACACTAAACCTATCTGTGCCACAAGTAGGTGAGTGTTAGGTCCCGAGCTACTTGGGAAACCTTGGCGCGGTGCTCGGGCTCAGACATGTCCTCCACAGTAGGATATGTTGGCTAATCTCTCAATTTGACATCACTATGAGGGTTTAGTAAGACCGCAGGGTGCACCTGTCTTTGTATAAGTTATTGTTATTTTGTTTGATTGTTTATCACATCCACATGTTTTCTATCCTGTGTAGGATGTCCATTGTGGTACTTGTGGTCCGCTGCGGGCATCCTCCATTGTATGCATTTTTGCTGGGGATCGCCATTAGCAGCGGACACTAAGTGCAGGATCTGCCCCCCCGGTATAGATGTGCCACTGCATATGGGGTTGAGCACGTCCTGCTTTTTATTACCACGCCAATTTGTGGTTTATATATGCAAAAAAACCACAAAAAAAAACTGAAATGACTCCATGTGCATTCCGTATCTGTATGTCCACAAGTCCGTTCCGCCAAAAAATAGAACATGTCCTATTCTTGCGGACAAGGACAGGCATTGTTACAATGGATCCACAAAATAAATGGATGTAACACAGATGTCGTCCTTTTTTTTTTGTGGATCTGCGTTTTACGGACCACAAAATACATATGGTCGCGTGCATTAGCTCTTCTGCACTATGCATGTAAGACCCTGAAGAAGCTCCTGCCCTCACCATAGAAGGTCATTTCCAGCCTCTATTCCCACTGATATGTGATATGTAAGGACTCGCGTTACCCGGTTTGCGTTTTCTGCTTATTTTTCCTAAAATTTAAATTTTTCTTATCTTGAGATGACATTTTTGGGCTTTGGAACCAATTACTGGTTTTCCATAGAGTTGTGGACTCACGTTACAATGGTTTCAACAAACAATGGTCGTCCTGGAACCAATTCATTCTGTAACTTGAGGGACCCCAGTGGATATATATATATATGTACTAAAATTCCTTTAATCTGAAATTTTTGGGATAATCCGGCAATGGTTTCCAGCACATTTCGTATTGGGTTCCTGCTCTTCGTCTGCTCTCTACCTTCTAAAGCCTTTTGTACGACCGTCCAACGGTCCAAACTGTTGGATAATCCGGCACCTATCAGCTCCCAATGAAGCTGGAAGGAATTGGCGCTCTTGTGCGTAGATCCCTGTTTATCCGTCTGGATTATTAGAATTTCCCGGACAAGTGCTGAATTATAGGACATTGACTGTAATATTACACAGGTAAACGGTGTCGGGGTCCGGACGCCATTGGCTGGCTCCATAGACGAGGCTTTGTGTTCGCACTGACATCTCAGCTGCAGCGCTAAAGAGACTTAAGCGTAGAAATTCATTTCAGCGCCGGAGCCGAGCTCTGCGGGGGCCCCACAAGTAATTCATTTACATCTCATCCACCCACGCGTTCGGGCGCCGCGTCTGCTTCCATTAACATGAAGGGGACACCATGAAATGCACTTTAAATCGCCCCAGTCTGGAAAGAGGCATTACAAATAGATAGGCCCGCACCGGCGGCGGCGTCCTGGCAGCGAGCGTCCATAATCCTTAACCATCTGGGGAATGGGAAAATAAATCACAGTTTAACATACGGTGGCATTGATATTCAAATACATTCTAATGCTGCAAATGGAGGTACAGCTGCAGCCGGCGGACTGTGAACCGGTGACGAATGGATTCACGGCTACGGCCTCATCCGCGCTTTAGGATGATGGAGGTATTGAATGTGAACATGAAATTCATAGGATACAGGAGACAGCTGGAAAAAAGCTGAATGTGAGGCGCCCGGACTGGTCTGCGGGAGGAGGGAGGGGGTGAAGCAAGGCAGATACAAAACTGCAAGCATCAGGGGGACTGCAAGTCCCAGCATGCTCTGACACAGATGTCTGTGATGTGGGAGTTATAAAACTGAATATTTTCCTGTCCCTGGCCAAGTAAATGGAGAGTTATCATTGATCAGTGTCTGCTAGGAGTTGTAGTCCTGGATCTCGCCTTATTTTGCAATATAAAGAGTTCATCCAGCAAATGAAAACGTCCGCCGCCACCTAATGTGCCTTACATTTCAAATTCCAATTTAATACCATTTTAAATATATCTGCTAGTTGTCAGTGAATGGAGACATTCTTATTTACATACAGGCTGGAAATGTGCCGCGACCTGATGCGTTCAGTGTGTTACAATGTATCCCTGTGAGGTGGACACTTCTGTCTCCTGGGCCAGCACTTCCATACAATGTATCCCTGTGAGGTGGACACGTCTGTCTCCTGGGCCAGCACTGCCATACAATGTATCCCTGTGAGGTGGACACTTCTGTCTCCTGGGCCAGCACTTCCATACAATGTATCCCTGTGAGGTGGACACTTCTCTCTCCTGGGCCAGCACTTCCATACAATGTATCCCTGTGAGGTGGACACTTCTGTCTCCTGGGCCAGCACTGCCATACAATGTATCCCTGTGAGGTGGACACTTCTGTCTCCTGGGCCAGCACTTCCATATAATGTATCCCTGTGAGGTGGACACTTCTGTCTCCTGGGCCAGCACTTCCATACAATGTATCCCTGTGAGGTGGACACTTCTGTCTCCTGGGCCAGCACTTCGATACAATGTATCCCTGTGAGGTGGACACTTCTGTCTCCTGGGCCAGCACTTCCATACAATGTATCCCTGTGAGGTGGACACTTCTGTCTCCTGGGCCAGCACTTCCATACAATGTATCCCTGTGAGGTGGACACGTCTGTCTCCTGGGCCAGCACTTCCATACAATGTATCCCTGTGAGGTGGACACTTCTGTCTCCTGGGCCAGCACTTCCATACAATGTATCCCTGTGAGGTGGACACTTCTGTCTCCTGGGCCAGCACTTCCATACAATGTATCCCTGTGAGGTGGACACGTCTGTCTCCTGGGCCAGCACTTCCATATAATGTATCCCTGTGAGGTGGACACTTCTGTCTCCTGGGCCAGCACTTCCATATAATGTATCCCTGTGAGGTGGACACTTCTGTCTCCTGGGCCAGCACTTCCATATAATGTATCCCTGTGAGGTGGACACTTCTGTCACCTGGGCCAGCACTTCCATACAATGTATCCCTGTGAGGTGGACACTTCTGTCTCCTGGGCCAGCACTTCCATACAATGTATCCCTGTGAGGTGGACACTTCTGTCTCCTGGGCCAGCACTTCCATACAATGTATCCCTGTGAGGTGGACACTTCTGTCTCCTGGGCCAGCACTTCCATACAATGTATCCCTGTGAGGTGGACACATCTGTCTCCTGGGCCAGCACTTCCATACAATGTATCCCTGTGAGGTGGACACTTCTGTCTCCTGGGCCAGCACTTCCATATAATGTATCCCTGTGAGGTGGACACGTCTGTCTCCTGGGCCAGCACTTCCATACAATGTATCCCTGTGAGGTGGACACGTCTGTCTCCTGGGCCAGCACTTCCATACAATGTATCCCTGTGAGGTGGACACTTCTGTCTCCTGGGCCAGCACTTCCATACAATGTATCCCTGTGAGGTGGACACTTCTGTCTCCTGGGCCAGCACTTCCATACAATGTATCCCTGTGAGGTGGACACTTCTGTCTCCTGGGCCAGCACTTCCATACAATGTATCCCTGTGAGGTGGACACTTCTGTCTCCTGGGCCAGCACTTCCATACAATGTATCCCTGTGAGGTGGACACGTCTGTCTCCTGGGCCAGCACTTCCATACAATGTATCCCTGTGAGGTGGACACGTCTGTCTCCTGGGCCAGCACTTCCATACAATGTATCCCTGTGAGGTGGACACTTGTGTCTCCTGGGCCAGCACTTCCATACAATGTATCCCTGTGAGGTGGACACTTCTGTCTCCTGGGCCAGCACTTCCATACAATGTATCCCTGTGAGGTGGACACTTCTGTCTCCTGGGCCAGCACTTCCATACAATGTATCCCTGTGAGGTGGACACTTCTGTCTCCTGGGCCAGCACTTCCATACAATGTATCCCTGTGAGGTGGACACTTCTCTCTCCTGGGCCAGCACTTCCATACAATGTATCCCTGTGAGGTGGACACTTCTGTCTCCTGGGCCAGCACTTCCATACAATGTATCCCTGTGAGGTGGACACTTCTGTCTCCTGGGCCAGCACTTCCATACAATGTATCCCTGTGAGGTGGACACTTCTGTCTCCTGGGCCAGCACTTCCATACAATGTATCCCTGTGAGGTGGACACTTCTGTCTCCTGGGCCAGCACTTCCATATAATGTATCCCTGTGAGGTGGACACTTCTGTCTCCTGGGCCAACACTTCCATACAATGTATCCCTGTGAGGTGGACACTTCTGTCTCCTGGGCCAGCACTTCCATACAATGTATCCCTGTGAGGTGGACACTTCTGTCTCCTGGGCCAGCACTTCCATACAATGTATCCCTGTGAGGTGGACACTTCTGTCTCCTGGGCCAGCACTTCCATATAATGTATCCCTGTGAGGTGGACACTTCTGTCTCCTGGGCCAGCACTTCCATATAATGTATCCCTGTGAGGTGGACACTTCTGTCTCCTGGGCCAGCACTTCCATACAATGTATCCCTGTGAGGTGGACACTTCTGTCTCCTGGGCCAGCACTTCCATATAATGTATCCCTGTGAGGTGGACACGTCTGTCTCCTGGGCCAGCACTTCCATATAATGTATCCCTGTGAGGTGGACACTTCTGTCTCCTGGGCCAGCACTTCCATACAATGTATCCCTGTGAGGTGGACACTTCTGTCTCCTGGGCCAGCACTTCCATACAATGTATCCCTGTGAGGTGGACACTTCTCTCTCCTGGGCCAGCACTTCTATACAATGTATCCCTGTGAGGTGGACACTTCTCTCTCCTGGGCCAGCACTTCCATACAATGTATCCCTGTGAGGTGGACACTTCTCTCTCCTGGGCCAGCACTTCCATACAATGTATCCCTGTGAGGTGGACACTTCTCTCTCCTGGGCCAGCACTTCCATACAATGTATCAGTCTGGAGTCCACACTGTTTACCTGCACTGGATACAATTGTAACCAACCTTTAAAGTAGTTGTCCCAAGAAGATACAAATGTATCCAGTCTATGCAAAGAATCGGTGAGGGTCTGAACATAGGACCCTCCATCTATCATCAAAACAGGGGTCCTGATCTCCCGGAGTACAGAGCTTCTCTATCTCAGTCCCATAAAAAGTGCCATTCAGAGGACTCAGGACCCCCCTTCACTAGAACTGCAGGGGTCCCAGGGTTCAGATCCCCTTCACATGCAGAGCTATGCTTCCCATCAAAATGTTGGAAACCAGGACTGAACTGGTGAGACCCGATGGATGTGTCCAGCTGGGTGTCATAACCGGACTGGGCGGCCCCTTCAATGCATTGAGCTCAGGGACACAGGTGGAAGGGAAGAAGAAGAGTTTTCACCAACAGTTTCTCCATTGACTTTAATGGAAATACCTCCGCCGTGTGCGCACAGTGTAAAGCGGGAGAGGTCAAGTGACAAGGGACTGAGACGCAGATTTCATTATGGATTTTATAGAAGTCAATGGAGAAGCAGAGAAACCTCGACCGAATACTCTTGTAAAAACTCCTAAAATCTCCACCAAATTACAAATCTGCCACCAAAAACGACCTGTTTTTAGCTAGTAATCTATTACTGATCTGCTAGTAATCTGTAACTGATCTGCTAGTAATCTGCTAGTAATCAGTTACTGATCTGCTAGTAATCTGTTACTGATCTGCTAGTAATCTGTAACTGATCTGCTAGTAATCTGTAACTGATCTGCTAGTAATCTATTACTGATCTGCTAGTAATCTGTAACTGATCTGCTAGTAATCTGCAAGTAATCTGTTACTGATCTGCTAGTAATCTGTTACTGATCTGCTAGTAATCTGTTACTGATCTGCTAGTAATCTGCTAGTAATCTATTACTGAACTGCAAGTAATCAGTTACCGATCTGCTAGTAATCTGTTACTGGTGTGCTAGTAATCTGTTACTGATCTGCTAGTAATCTGTTACTGATCTGCTAGTAATCTGTTACTGATCTGCTAGTAATCTGCTAGTAATCTATTACTGAACTGCAAGTAATCAGTTACCGATCTGCTAGTAATCTGTTACTGGTGTGCTAGTAATCTGTTACTGATCTGCTAGTAATCTGTTACTGGTGTGCTAGTAATCTGTTACTGATCTGCTAGTAATCTATTACTGATCTGCTAGTAATCTGTAACTGATCTTCTAGTAATCTGCTAGTAATCTATTACTGAACTGCAAGTAATCAGTTACCGATCTGCTAGTAATCTGTTACTGGTGTGCTAGTAATCTGTTACTGATCTGCTAGTAATCTGTTACTGGTGTGCTAGTAATCTGTTACTGATCTGCTAGTAATCTATTACTGATCTGCTAGTAATCTGTAACTGATCTTCTAGTAATCTGCTAGTAATCTATTACTGAACTGCAAGTAATCAGTTACTGATCTGCTAGTAATCTGCAAGTAATCAGTTACTGATCTGCTAGTAATCTGTTACTGATCTGCTAGTAATCTTTAACTGATCTGCTAGTAATCTGTTACTGATCTGCTAGTAATCTGTAACTGATCTGCTAGTAATCTATTACTGATCTGCTAGTAATCTGTAACTGATCTGCTAGTAATCTGCAAGTAATCTGTTACTGATCTGCTAGTAATCTGTTACTGATCTGCTAGTAATCTGTTACTGATCTGCTAGTAATCTGTTACTGATCTGCTAGTAATCTGTTACTGATCTGCTAGTAATCTGTAACTGATCTGCTAGTAATCTGCAAGTAATCTGTTACTGATCTGCCAGTAATCTGTTACTGATCTGCTAGTAATCTATTACTGATCTGCTAGTAATCTGTAACTGATCTGCTAGTAATCTGCAAGTAATCAGTTACCGATCTGCTAGTAATCTGTTACTGATCTGCTAGTAATCTGATACAGATTTTTTTCCCATGGATTTTATCATGTGAATTTAGCCTTACCATTCTGGTTCTGTGTCAGTCTCTACTGCACCTCTCCGTTTTAATAATAAACATTTAATTTTGAGATGAACGGAGGAGACCTTTAGATGCGGCCCTGAGATATTATTGAATGCAGAACATTTTCAGAAACAGTCTTTAGTACATACTGATAATTTCACCCGGACAGCCCCCCTGACTTAAGCAATGCAGCAGTTCATGCTCTGATGCTCTCCCTTGCCCTGCGCAGGATCTGATGCTCTCCCTTGCCCTGCGCAGGATCTGATGCTCTCCCTTGCCCTGCGCAGGATCTGATGCTCTTCCTTGCCCTGCGCAGGATCTGATACTCTCCCTTGCCCTGCGCAGGATCTGATGCTCTTCCTTGCCCTGCGCAGGATCTGATGCTCTCCCTTGCCCTGCGCAGGATCTGATGCTCTCCCTTGCCCTGCGCAGGATCTGATGCTCTCCCTTGCCCTGCGCAGGATCTGATGCTCTCCCTTGCCCTGCGCAGGATCTGATACTCTCCCTTGCCCTGCGCAGGATCTGATGCTCTCCCTTGCCCTGCGCAGGATATGATGCTCTCCCTTGCCCTGCGCAGGATCTGATGCTCTCCCTTGCCCTGTGCAGGATCTGATGCTCTCCCTTGCCCTGCGCAGGATCTGATGCTCTCCCATGCCCTGCGCAAGGGCTCTTTTATTTGCTATAACACACTGTCCTGTACTGGTCCTAAGTTACATCCTGTATTATACTCCAGAGCTGCACTCACTATTCTGCTAGTGCAGTCACTGTGTACATACATTACTTATCCTGTACTGATCCTGGGTTACATCCTGTATTATTCTCCAGAGCTGCACTCACTATTCTGTTGGTGCAGTCACTGTGTACATACATTACTTATCCTGTACTGATCCTGGGTTACATCCTGTATTATACTCCAGAGCTGCGCTCACTATTCTGCTGGTGCAGTCACTGTGTACATACATTACTTATCCTGTACTGATCCCGAGTTACATCCTGTATTATACTCCAGAGCTGCACTCACTATTCTGCTGGTGCAGTCACTGTTTACATATATTACTTATCCTGTACTGATCCTGAGTTACATCCTGTATTATACTCCAGAGCTGCACTCGCTATTCTGCTGGTGGAGTCACTGTGTACATACATTACTTATCCTGTACTGATCCTGAGTTACATCCTGTATTATACTCCAGAGCTGCACTCACTATTCTGCTGGTGCAGTCACTGTGTACATACATTACTTATCCTGTACTGATCCTGAGTTACATCCTGTATTATACTCCAGAGCTGCACTCACTATTCTGCTGGTGGAGTCACTGTACATACATTACTTATCCTGTACTGATCCTGAGTTACGTACTGTATTATACTCCAGAGCTGCACTCACTATTCTGCTGGTGGAGTCACTGTGTACATACATTACTTATCCTGTTCTGATCCTGAGTTACATCCTGTATTATACTCCAGAGCTGCACTCACTATTCTTCTGGTGCAGTCACTGTGTACATACATTACTTATCCTGTACTGATCCTGAGTTACATCCTGTATTATACTCCAGAGCTACGCTCACTATTCTGCTGGTGCAGTCACTGTGTACATACATTACTTATCCTGTACTGATCCTGAGTTACCTCCTGTATTATACTCCAGAGCTGCACTCACTATTCTGCTGGTGCAGTCACTGTGTACATACATTACTTATCCTGTACTGATCCTCAGTTACATCCTGTATTATACTCCAGAGCTGCACTCACTATTCTGCTGGTGCAGTCAGTGTGTACATGCATTACATTACTTATCCTGTACTGATCCTGAGTTACATCCTGTATTATACTCCAGAGCTGCACTCACTATTCTGCTGGTGGAGTCACTGTCTACATACATTACATTACTTATCCTGTACTGATCCTGAGTTACATCCTGTATTATACTCCAGAGCTGCACTCACTATTCTGCTGGTGCAGTCACTGTGTACATACATTACTTATCCTGTACTGATCCTGGGTTACATCCTGTATTATTCTCCAGAGCTGCACTCACTATTCTGTTGGTGCAGTCACTGTGTACATACATTACTTATCCTGTACTGATCCTGGGTTACATCCTGTATTATACTCCAGAGCTGCGCTCACTATTCTGCTGGTGCAGTCACTGTGTACATACATTACTTATCCTGTACTGATCCCGAGTTACATCCTGTATTATACTCCAGAGCTGCACTCACTATTCTGCTGGTGCAGTCACTGTTTACATATATTACTTATCCTGTACTGATCCTGAGTTACATCCTGTATTATACTCCAGAGCTGCACTCGCTATTCTGCTGGTGGAGTCACTGTGTACATACATTACTTATCCTGTACTGATCCTGAGTTACATCCTGTATTATACTCCAGAGCTGCACTCACTATTCTGCTGGTGCAGTCACTGTGTACATACATTACTTATCCTGTACTGATCCTGAGTTACATCCTGTATTATACTCCAGAGCTGCACTCACTATTCTGCTGGTGGAGTCACTGTACATACATTACTTATCCTGTACTGATCCTGAGTTACGTACTGTATTATACTCCAGAGCTGCACTCACTATTCTGCTGGTGGAGTCACTGTGTACATACATTACTTATCCTGTTCTGATCCTGAGTTACATCCTGTATTATACTCCAGAGCTGCACTCACTATTCTTCTGGTGCAGTCACTGTGTACATACATTACTTATCCTGTACTGATCCTGAGTTACATCCTGTATTATACTCCAGAGCTACGCTCACTATTCTGCTGGTGCAGTCACTGTGTACATACATTACTTATCCTGTACTGATCCTGAGTTACCTCCTGTATTATACTCCAGAGCTGCACTCACTATTCTGCTGGTGCAGTCACTGTGTACATACATTACTTATCCTGTACTGATCCCGAGTTACATCCTGTATTATACTCCAGAGCTGCACTCACTATTCTGCTGGTGCAGTCAGTGTGTACATGCATTACATTACTTATCCTGTACTGATCCTGAGTTACATCCTGTATTATACTCCAGAGCTGCACTCACTATTCTGCTGGTGCAGTCACTGTGTACATACATTACTTATCCTGATCTGATCCTCAGTTACATCCTGTATTATACTCCAGAGCTGCACTCACTATTCTGCTGGTGTAGTCACTGTGTACATACATTACTTATCCTGTACTGATCCTGAGTTACATCCTGTATTATACTCCAGAGCTGCACTCACTATTCTGCTGGTGCAGTCACTGTGTACATACATTACTTATCCTGATCTGATCCTCAGTTACATCCTGTATTATACTCCAGAGCTGCACTCACTATTCTGCTGGTGCAGTCACTGTGTACATACATTACTTATCCTGTACTGATCCTGAGTTACATCCTGTATTATACTCCAGAGCTGCACTCACTATTCTGCTGGTGCAGTCACTGTAAACGTACATTACTTATCCTGTACTGATCCTGAGTTACATCCTGTATTATACTCCAGAGCTGCACTCACTATTCTGCTGGTGCAGTCACTGTAAACGTACATTACTTATCCTGATCTGATCCTCAGTTACATCCTGTATTATACTCCAGAGCTGCACTCACTATTCTGCTGGTACACCCTGAAGACCATTAATTTTACTTTGGTTAATGAGGGGGGTGCTGGTCAGTTCCTGAATCCCATCATCCCAGTTAGAGATGAGCGAATTTCATATTTTGAAATTCGTTCAGGTTTGGTGGTAAAAGCAGAACTGCGTTACGGATTCCGTCACCACAGACCATAACGCAATTCAATGACGGAAAGCCTTTAGAGGTATTCCGTTATTCATTCCGTCATGCTGCTGGAGGCCTCTCAATGCCAAGGGTCCGCTAAGCTTTGTTAGGATTAGATTGTCACCTTCTGTATGATGTCCGATTTTCCTTTTTTTACATTAGTCATGGGAGAACCCCATTAGGTCTATGGGGATGGTAAAACCATGAAGACGGGGATGATTCACAGCAAGCAGAGGTAGGTTTTCTAACGTTTATCCACAGAGATCAGAGGATTTAATAAATATGGATCCCGATGCATTTTCCCATCGTACCATCTCGGATCAATCTCCTTCCGCCGACCTGTAAATCATCGCGCTCGCGCAGGTTTTGCCAAAGTTTCAGTAAATTTAGACAGAAAGATCATAATATTCATTGATTCTTGGTCCGTTTTCAGAAGTGCATAAAAAGGCTTGTTCCATCGGAGGGGACGGCGCGGTGATTAGAAATCATCGATTTCCTCTTTTTGAGAATATTCATAAACACGTGTTCCAAGAACAGATTAAATGAGATGAAAGAAGCCTCTGGGTGACCTGATACAAAGCGCTACTTTGGATACATTGTTGCGTCGTCTCTTAAAGAGACAGTACACCACACAAGAGCCGTCACTAACATTGGAGCTGAGGAAGCCTCTGCAAGGCTGGGGTAGAGACTGCAAGCAGCATCTTTAGATTGAGTCTTAGAGGCCCGGAGGTTAAACAAACCTCATACCTCCCCCCCTTAAGAAAACGTCAGAGGAGCCAGGTATAGACGGCAGGAATTAGGACCGGGGTCATGAACCATGTGGGGCTGGTTTATTCTATAGGAAGTTTATACCAGCCACGCCCCTACAGGATAACCCCGCCCACATTACTTGCCGCTTTTGTGAGAAAAATAGCAAATTATGACTCAAATATAACAGGAGGTGTACCCTGAGACTGTAATTATGCCACAAATCATAAAAAAATTCCCCCTGGTAATGATTGTGCACTGTATAGCAGAATTATTTAGACACTATATGGCGGTTTGTTGCAGACTTTGAGACGCAGCATTTTTCAGGAACTGTACTGCATTGTTTGTACGGGACAGAACTGCACACGTGTATGCACTGAAGGGTCCTGTACGCGTTGATGCCATTATTTATGGACAATCTGATCTTACTCGAGCACTATATGGCGGTAGTACATGTGCACCATATGGCAATATTAATGAAACACTGTGTTTCACTATTGTTTAGACACGGTATAACACCAGGTGTGTCAGTACGGTTTAGACTGACACGTGCACATTGTGTGACACTATTGTTTCTAGCTGTATATTTCGGGATTACTTGTTGCAGTTGACATGTTGTCAATTTGCTTCTACAGTTCTGATTTTCTACATTCAATTTTTTTCAGACATTACCAAAAAAGCGTTATTTGGATATGGCCGTGGATGGTGGTATTATTTATTCCCTCTTATTCTCACTATATATAGCATATTATTATTATATTGGCACTGTATGGCGGTATTATTTAGTCATGGTATAACATCGTACTTACCTGATTGTATAAAAATATATGCCGTAAGAGGACTTTCCCATTTGCATTGTGAGGATCCGTTGCCGGAACTGCCTGCCGGATCCGGAAATCCGTATGCAAACGAATAGCATTTTCTCCGGCCACATACCGTAAGAGTGACTGAACTGATGCATCCTGGACGGATCGCTCTCCATTCAGAATGCATTAGGATAAAACTGATCAGTTCTTTTCCGTTATTGAGCCCCTAGGACGGAACTCAGCGCCGGAAAAGAAAAACGCTAGTGTGACAGTGCCGTAATTACATGGGCTCTGCACAGTAGTATTACTAGAAGGGGTTGTGTCATCTCAGACTAGGATATGCCCCCCAGTGTCTGATAGGTGTGGGTCCCACCGCTGGGATCTGCTCCTATCTTGTAAACGGTGCCAGTAAAGTCTCTGAGGCCGCACCGCGCATTTGCGGCTGCCCTCCATTCATTTCTATGGGGCCGACAAAAATAGCCAAACTGGTGCTGTCAACAGGACTATTTTTCCCGTCATGTATAACGGAAACAAACGAAGCCGTTATTTGGCCCCGTAGACATTTATTAGCCTCTTAAAGGCTTCCGTTCTGCATTACATCCTAAAGTTCCGTTATATTCTGTTATAACTCAGGAACGGAACATGTAACGGAATTCCATGACGCAAATGCGAACCCGCCCTTGTGTGGCCTCTGTATGGCGCTGTTAATTCGTAAGAAACAAAGTGCCACTTATAACACAAGGCTGATCAAAACCTATTCATTATGGCGCTATTATGCATTATTGTCATTGCACGTGTACTATATGACAATAGTATCTCAGGGCGGATCCACATCACGTTTTATGCCTCTGTCTATATACAGGTCCTTCTAAAAAATTAGCATATTGTGATAAAGTTCATTATTTTCTGTAATGTGCTGATAAACATTAGACTTTCATATATTTTAGATTCATTACACACAACTGAAGTAGTTCAAGCCTTTTATTGTTTTAATATTGATGATTTTGGCTACAGCTCATGAAAACCCAAAATTTCCTATCTCAAAAAATTTTCATATTTCATCCGACCAATAAAAGAAAAGTGTTTTTAATACAAAAAAAGTCAACCTTCCAATAATGATGTTCAGTTCTGCACTCAATACTTGGTCGGGAATCCTTTTGCAGAAATGACTGCTTCAATGCGGCGTGGCATGGAGGCCATCAGCCTGTGGCACTGCTGAGGTGTTATGGAGGCCCAGGAGGCTTCAATGCGGCGTGGCATGGAGGCAATCAGCCTGTGGCACTGCTGAGGTGTTATGGAGGCCCAGGAGGCTTCAATGCAGCGTGGCATGGAGGCAATCAGCCTGTGGCACTGCTGAGGTGTTATGGAGGCCCAGGAGGCTTCAATGCGGCGTGGCATGGAGGCAATCAGCCTGTGGCACTGCTGAGGTGTTATGGAGGCCCAGGAGGCTTCAATGCGGCGTGGCATGGAGGCCATCAGCCTGTGGCACTGCTGAGGTGTTATGGAGGCCCAGGAGGCTTCAATCTAGCATATTATCGGAGCACTACAAGGCGATATTATCGGAGCACTACAGGGCGATATTATCGGAGCACTACAAGGCGATATTATCGGAGCACTACAGGGCGCTATTATCGGAGCACTACAAGGCGATATTATCGGAGCACTACAAGGCGCTATTATCGGAGCACTACAGGGCGCTATTATCGGAGCACTACAAGGCGATATTATCGGAGCACTACAAGGCGCTATTATCGGAGCACTACAGGGCGCTATTATCGGAGCACTACAGGACGCTATTATCGGAGCACTACAGGGCGCTATTATCGGAGCACTACAGGACGCTATTATCGGAGCACTACAAGGCGCTATTATCGGAGCACTACAGGGCGCTATTATCGGAGCACTACAAGGCGCTATTGTTTAGAAGAAAAAGGAATTTGCAGATCTCTACATTATTAATATAAATTCCAGCCCTAATCCTTCTACCAGAAATGTTATTAATATGTATCCATGGGACAGTATTTTTTCCATCGATTTTTCTTCGTTTCTCTAATAACTTTTCATGTGGTGGTGAAGCCGGAAATGGTTTCCCATAAAATATCCGATACATTTACACCCACAGTTCCCTGCATTCAGCACCAGACCGGCCAGGAAGTCCTGTGAACTCATTTACTATACAGGACAATAGGTCGTTGCCACTGAAATGTAGGAACGTCGATATTGTAGAAGTTTACGTGCAATTTCCGTTACAATGTAACATTTTCATTAATTCATATTTGGCGTAAATCAGACTCTTACCCTTCACTGGTCTGAACTGGAAGAAAGTTTTATCCTTAGAGACTGACGATGTGGTAAGGACCCCTACCCATCCCCCATCTCCTGTATCTCCTCTTACTCCTTATAGATTATAAGCTCCTATGGTCAGGACTCTTACTCCTCCCCCTCCTCTTGTATCTCCTCTTATAGATTGTAAGCTCCTGTGGTCAGGACTCTTACTCCTCCCCCACCTCCTGTATCTCCTCTTATTCCTTATAGATTGTAATCTCCTGTGGTCAGGACTCTTACTCCTCCTCCTCTTGTATCTCCTCTTATTCCTTATAGATTGTAAGCTCCTGTGGTCAGGACTCTTACTCCTCCCCACCTCCTGTACCTCCTCTTATTCCTTATAGATTGTAAGCTCCTGTGGTCAGGACTCTTACTCCCCCTCCACCTCCTGTATCTCCTCTTATTCCTTATAGATTGTAAGCTCCTGTGGTCAGGACTCTTACTCCCCCCTCCACCTCCTGTATCTCCTCTTATTCCTTATAGATTGTAAGCTCCTGTGGTCAGGACTCTCCCCCCCCCCCCCATCCTCCTGTATCTCCTCTTTATAGATTGTAAGCTCCTGTGGTCAGGACTCTTACTCCTCCTCCACCTCCTGTATCTCCTCTTATTCCTTATAGATTGTAAGCTCCTGTGGTCAGGACTCTTACTCCTCCTCCACCTCCTGTATCTCCTCTTATTCCTTATAGATTGTAAGCTCCTAATGGTCAGGACTCTTACTCCTCCTCCACCTCCTGTATCTCCTCTTATTCCTTATAGATTGTAAGCTCCTGTGGTCAGGACTCTTACTCCTCCTCCACCTCCTGTATCTCCTCTTATTCCTTATAGATTGTAATCTCCTGTGGTCAGGACTCTTACTCCTCCTCCACCTCCTGTATCTCCTCTTACTCCTTATAGATTGTAAGCTCCTGTGGTCAGGACTCTTACTCCTCCTCCACCTCCTGTATCTCCTCTTACTCCTTATAGATTGTAAGCTCCTGTGGTCAGGACTCTTACTCCTCCTCCACCTCCTGTATCTCCTCTTATTCCTTATAGATTGTAAGCTCCTGTGGTCAGGACTCTTACTCCTCCTCCACCTCCTGTATCTCCTCTTATTCCTTATAGATTGTAAGCTCCTGTGGTCAGGACTCTTACTGCTCCCCCACCTCCTGTATCTCCTATTACTCCTTATAGATTGTAAGCTCCTGTGGTCAGGACTCTTACTCCTCCTCCACCTCCTGTATCTCCTCTTATTCCTTATAGATTGTAAGATCCTGTGGTCAGGACTCTTACTCCTCCTCCACCTCCTGTATCTCCTCTTACTCCTTATAGATTGTAAGCTCCTGTGGTCAGGACTCTTACTCCTCCTCCACCTCTTGTATCTCCTCTTACTCCTTATAGATGGTAAGCGCCTGTGGTCAGGACTCTTACTCCTCCTCCACCTCCTGTATCTCCTCTTATTCCTTATAGATTGTAATCTCCTGTGGTCAGGACTCTTACTCCTCCTCCACCTCCTGTATCTCCTCTTATTCCTTATAGATTGTAAGCTCCTGTGGTCAGGACTCTTACTCCCCCTCCACCTCCTGTATCTCCTCTTATTCCTTATAGATTGTAAGCTCCTGTGGTCAGGACTCTCCCCCCCCCCCTCCTCCTGTATCTCCTCTTATAGATTGTAAGCTCCTGTGGTCAGGACTCTTACTCCTCCCCCACCTCCTGTATCTCCTCTTATTCCTTATAGATTGTAAGCTCCTGTGGTCAGGACTCTTACTCCTCCCCACCTCCTGTATCTCCTCTTATTCCTTATAGATTGTAAGCTCTTGTGGTCAGGACTCTTACTCCTCCCCCACCTCCTGTATCTCCTCTTATTCCTTATAGATTGTAATCTCCTGTGGTCAGGACTCTTACTCCTCCCCACCTCCTGTATCTCCTCTTATTCCTTATAGATTGTAAGCTCCTGTGGTCAGGACTCTTACTCCTCCTCCTCTTGTATCTCCTCTTACTCCTTATAGATTGTAAGCTCCTGTGGTCAGGACTCTTACTCATCCCCCACCTCCTGTATCTCCTCTTATTCCTTATAGATTGTAAGCTCCTGTGGTCAGGACTCTTACTCCTCCCCCACCTCTTGTATCTCCTCTTATTCCTTATAGATTGTAAGCTCCTGTGGTCAGGACTCTTACTCCTCCCCCACCTCTTGTATCTCCTCTTATTCCTTATAGATTGTAAGCTCCTGTGGTCAGGACTCTTACTCCTCCCCCACCTCTTGTATCTCCTCTTATTCCTTATAGATTGTAAGCTCCTGTGGTCAGGACTCTTACTCCTCCCCACCTCCTGTACCTCCTCTTATTCCTTATAGATTGTAAGCTCTTGTGGTCAGGACTCTTACTCCTCCCCCACCTCCTGTATCTCCTCTTATTCCTTATAGATTGTAAGCTCCTGTGGTCAGGACTCTTACTCCTCCTCCTCTTGTATCTCCTCTTACTCCTTATAGATTGTAAGCTCCTGTGGTCAGGACTCTTACTCCTCCCCACCTCCTGTACCTCCTCTTATTCCTTATAGATTGTAAGCTCCTGTGGTCAGGACTCTTACTCCTCCTCCACCTCCTGTATCTCCTCTTATTCCTTATAGATTGTAAGCTCCTGTGGTCAGGACTCTTCCCCCCCCCCTCCTCCTGTATCTCCTCTTATAGATTGTAAGCTCCTGTGGTCAGGACTCTTACTCCTCCCCACCTCCTGTATCTCCTCTTACTCCTTATAGATTGTAAGCTCCTGTGGTCAGGACTCTTACTCCTCCCCACCTCCTGTATCTCCTCTTATTCCTTATAGATTGTAAGCTCCTATGGTCAGGACTATTACTCATCCCCCACCTCCTGGATCTCCTCTTATAGATTGTAAGCTCCTGTGGTCAGGACTCTTACTCCTCCTCCACCTCCTGTATCTCCTCTTATTCCTTATAGATTGTAAGCTCCTATGGTCAGGACTCTTACTCCTCCTCCACCTCCTGTATCTCCTCTTATTCCTTATAGATTGTAAGCTCCTGTGGTCAGGACTCTTACTCCTCCTCCACCTCCTGTATCTCCTCTTATTCCTTATAGATTGTAATCTCCTGTGGTCAGGACTCTTTCTCCTCCTCCACCTCCTGTATCTCCTCTTACTCCTTATAGATTGTAAGCTCCTGTGGTCAGGACTCTTACTCCTCCTCCACCTCCTGTATCTCCTCTTACTCCTTATAGATTGTAAGCTCCTGTGGTCAGGACTCTTACTCCTCCTCCACCTCCTGTATCTCCTCTTATTCCTTATAGATTGTAAGCTCCTGTGGTCAGGACTCTTACTCCTCCTCCACCTCCTGTATCTCCTCTTATTCCTTATAGATTGTAATCTCCTGTGGTCAGGACTCTTACTCCTCCTCCACCTCCTGTATCTCCTCTTACTCCTTATAGATTGTAAGCTCCTGTGGTCAGGACTCTTACTCCTCCTCCACCTCTTGTATCTCCTCTTACTCCTTATAGATTGTAAGCGCCTGTGGTCAGGACTCTTACTCCTCCTCCACCTCCTGTATCTCCTCTTATTCCTTATAGATTGTAATCTCCTGTGGTCAGGACTCTTACTCCTCCTCCACCTCCTGTATCTCCTCTTATTCCTTATAGATTGTAAGCTCCTGTGGTCAGGACTCTTACTCCTCCTCCACCTCCTGTATCTCCTCTTATTCCTTATAGATTGTAAGCTCCTGTGGTCAGGACTCTTACTCCTCCTCCACCTCCTGTATCTCCTCTTATTCCTTATAGATTGTAAGCTCCTGTGGTCAGGACTCTTACTCCCCCTCCACCTCCTGTATCTCCTCTTATTCCTTATAGATTGTAAGCTCCTGTGGTCAGGACTCTCCCCCCCCCCCTCCTCCTGTATCTCCTCTTATAGATTGTAAGCTCCTGTGGTCAGGACTCTTACTCCTCCCCCACCTCCTGTATCTCCTCTTATTCCTTATAGATTGTAAGCTCCTGTGGTCAGGACTCTTACTCCTCCCCACCTCCTGTATCTCCTCTTATTCCTTATAGATTGTAAGCTCTTGTGGTCAGGACTCTTACTCCTCCCCCACCTCCTGTATCTCCTCTTATTCCTTATAGATTGTAATCTCCTGTGGTCAGGACTCTTACTCCTCCCCACCTACTGTATCTCCTCTTATTCCTTATAGATTGTAAGCTCCTGTGGTCAGGACTCTTACTCCTCCTCCTCTTGTATCTCCTCTTACTCCTTATAGATTGTAAGCTCCTGTGGTCAGGACTCTTACTCATCCCCCACCTCCTGTATCTCCTCTTATTCCTTATAGATTGTAAGCTCCTGTGGTCAGGACTCTTACTCCTCCCCCACCTCTTGTATCTCCTCTTATTCCTTATAGATTGTAAGCTCCTGTGGTCAGGACTCTTACTCCTCCCCCACCTCTTGTATCTCCTCTTATTCCTTATAGATTGTAAGCTCCTGTGGTCAGGACTCTTACTCCTCCCCCACCTCTTGTATCTCCTCTTATTCCTTATAGATTGTAAGCTCCTGTGGTCAGGACTCTTACTCCTCCCCACCTCCTGTACCTCCTCTTATTCCTTATAGATTGTAAGCTCTTGTGGTCAGGACTCTTACTCCTCCCCCACCTCCTGTATCTCCTCTTATTCCTTATAGATTGTAATCTCCTGTGGTCAGGACTCTTACTCCTCCTCCTCTTGTATCTCCTCTTACTCCTTATAGATTGTAAGCTCCTGTGGTCAGGACTCTTACTCCTCCCCACCTCCTGTACCTCCTCTTATTCCTTATAGATTGTAAGCTCCTGTGGTCAGGACTCTTACTCCTCCTCCACCTCCTGTATCTCCTCTTATTCCTTATAGATTGTAAGCTCCTGTGGTCAGGACTCTTCCCCCCCCCCCCCCTCCTCCTGTATCTCCTCTTATAGATTGTAAGCTCCTGTGGTCAGGACTCTTACTCCTTCCCCACCTCCTGTATCTCCTCTTACTCCTTATAGATTGTAAGCTCCTGTGGTCAGGACTCTTACTCCTCCTCCACCTCCTGTATCTCCTCTTATTCCTTATAGATTGTAAGCTCCTGTGGTCAGGACTCTTACTCCTCCTCCACCTCCTGTATCTCCTCTTATTCCTTATAGATTGTAAGCTCCTGTGGTCAGGACTCTTACTTCTCCCCCACCTCCTGTATCTCCTCTTACTCCTTATAGATTGTAAGCTCCTGTGGTCAGGACTCTTACTCATCTCCCGGCCCCGTCCCCTCTCTGAGAATCTCAGTCCTTCGCTTGCTCCGACCCTGTATCCTGGATCGTCGGAAAGCTGTAATAGATAAAGAGTTGTGGTTGACGTCTTAATCCCCAGCAGGGCGATAAGCAGAGCTCATTTTCAGGCGGCACAATCCAGGGCGGCTTCATTACAGCGCAGCGCCGCGTTATTATTAAGTCAATGTTGCCTTTTTAAAACGCATCCGAAGCAAATTGTTGTTTAGAGAGCTGGAACGCACCTCGATTTCTCACACTTTGTTCATGGAAGGAGGACAAATCTGCATGACTGTAAGCAACCTGCGGGGTAATAATTACCAATTAAAATGTGGATTGTGAGCGAACGTCTCCGTGTATCGCGCTCCGGAAGAAAAGCCGCTTCAGCAGATAAAAGGCTGCGATACACAATCACAGCACGAAATATGTTCACACATTTCAAGCCGAGCTCAACTCTTCATTGAAGGGAATGATATCAGGAGCCACTCAACAATGATGATGAGGGATGGCTACTCCGCAGATGACCTCTCCATCATTTACCCAAAGGGGGGTTTATTACATCTCGTTTACCTCCATGCACTGGGTGGAAACTGTCTGATCTTCAAGAGTCATGATAACAATGCCTGAACTGCAGTAAAGACTGACACCAGACATAAGTGAATGCAGACTGTAATAGTAAAATAAGATCTTAGAAAGGTTGTCCCGATCAGGGCATCCCCTTCTCTTCTTCCAGACCTTCTTCAGCTGCAGCCCACCATATATCTCATGCAGCTCTCTACCCTAAATGCTATGTATACCTTTGGGGGCAATTTTACTCATTTTGGGCTAAAAATAGATTTTTCAATGGGTCTTTTAAAAAAATATTCAGCCGTTCTGTCACAAAGAATTTACCGTTGTGTTGGTCATCTAATAACCCTTATCTCAAAATTACTGAAAGGTCATAAAGACTTATTTAAGCCCCATTCTTATCAGTAAGATAAGGATTGAGCTATAATGAGTGTCTATGAGATCGAAGATGAGGAGCCATCAGCTGAGCTGCCTGACTGAACAGAGATAAAATTCAGATCCTGCTGCCAGAGAATGGCAGCCCTGTGCAGAGAAAAGGGCTCCACATTTTTTAATAAAGACCAATCCAATTTTTTTTTTAAGCTTAAAATGAATATAAGGCTACATCCACACGACCGTATGGTATTTGCGGTCCGCAAATTGCGGATCCTCAAAAAAAAAACTAAGGACGTCCGTATGCAATCCGTTTTTTTTGCGGATCCATTGTAACAATGCCTAAAACGGACATAAATAGGACACGTTCTTTTTTTTTTTTGCGGGGCTACAGAACGGACATACTGATGCGGATAGCACACTGTCCACATCCTATTTGCAAAAAAAAACGGAACGGACATGAATACAAACAACGTTTGTGTGCATGTAGCCTAATGCAATGATAAAAAGATACCCCCAGAGGTGTATATAGCCTTTAAGGTTTCCAAGAACTAGATATATTCCGTAAAGGTTATGGACACCTTCGGGACAATTTTGTTTCTTATTATTGCATTTTACTTATATTGGGCCAAAATTTGGTCTTTATTAAGAATTTTCAGCAGTTTTTGTGATACATGGGGTTAAAAATCAGTCTGTTAGCAGACTCTCTGTCCCGAGTTCCATCAGCTGATGGCTTTGATCTCCTTACCTCATAAGCACTCATTTTGGGTTATTGGGATTTTTTCTTTCAATAATAAAGATAATAAACAAAATTGGCCCAAAGTTGTCCATAGCCTTTAAGTCTTTATTGGTGGGGTTCCAAGTGCTGTGACACTCAAATGGCTAGAATCAATGGCGAGCAAGAGTTTTGAGACACGACTATGATGTTTGCATCATTGGAGCATTGAGCGCATTTTGCTTTTCTCTCAACCTCACTGGGTCACGGACTGACAATGTAACACCCCAGAGTGGTATTACCACTTCTGCACCCTGCTACTATCTTTAATGGGCTAATATAATGTCATCTGTGTATTTCTATCCAGGTCCTTTATATGGTGCAATGATAATATTTCCATGCAACTGTTCAAATGTAATGTGCCTGGTTCACCAGCAGGTAAGAGCAAATATGGCAGAGCTGTATGCAGATAGAATGGAACCTTCCATTCCATTCTACCCCCCTTCTGTGGAGGAGTGGGCTAGTCCCACTTTCTGCAGGAAGGGTGGAGACCAGTGCGAGTTAGTCTAGCCTTCACCCTGCATGGGGAAGGTGTGCAGGGCACGTCTCTGCTGGACATGCCCAAGCCAGCCAGAGCACCCTCAGCTCTGCTGGCCATGGAGGCCAAAGCTTAGAGCCTCAGAAGCCAGGAGGAAAGTTCCCTGGCATAACTTAGTCAGACTACAGAGTTAGACTACAGAGAGAAAGTGCAGCATCAAGAAAAAAGTAAAGATTCTATTTAAGCTTGTCAGTACAGCAGTCATAGAGAAACAGATATTGCAGAGTGGAGTTTGCCTGCCAGTTTCATGCTAAAGCCTGCTGGGACCAAGACAAAGTTTGAAGACTGTTTTCTGGTGAACGTTTATTCAAGTAAAGCTGCTTTTCAACTACATACAAGATCTGGGCTCAATCTTTCTTTCAAATCCCTCAATTATTCCCCCTATGTATTGCTTCAGAGCCAAAGCCCGAGTTCCAGCCATATCCAGGTAGGAGCACCGTGACACCCATAAAGAGACTTTTAGGCCACACTATACCACTTGGCATTCCTACACCTGGGATGCGTTTTAGATATAGAGGGCCCTAGGGGGAGGCGCCCGTTGCAACAACACACACTGACGAGACAAAGGTCCCCTCTTCATATATATACTGCGCTACATAAATAAATCCTCCTGTTTGTACACTGCTGTCTTTAGCCCATGAATATAGGCACTTGTGACTCTCCGCCTGCTGAGATTTTGGAAAAACTAAATATTCTAGAACGCCCTGACAAATTGCAGACCTTCAGGGTCTTCTGGGAGTGGTAGTTTTACTATAGAGAATTTGATCCTCCTGATGAGGTCCAGAGCTTTGGATCAGGTTTACATTAAGAATATCTCTGTACTTTGCTCCATTCACTATTCCCTCCACACTGACCCCTGTCCCCCCAACATGATGCTGCCACCTCCATGCTTTACTGTGGGGATGGTATTGGGCAGGTGACGAGCGACGCCGGGTTTCCTCCAGACACGACGCTTAGATTTGAGGCCAAATTGTTCGATCTTCATTTTATCTGACCAGAGAATTTTGTTTCTCTTAGTCTGAGAGCCCTTTCAATGCTTATCTACACATTCCAAGCGACTATCATGTGTCTTTTCCTGAGGATAGATTTCTTTCTGGCCACTCTACCATAAAGCCCAAATTGGTGGATGCTGCAGTGACCTCCTGGACGTTTTCCCATCTGCACACAGGCTCTTTGGAGCTCAGTCAGAGGGACCATTAGGTTTAGAGATAAGAGAATTTATAAAAAATAAGATTCGGTCGGTTCGCTGAATTTTCTTAAAAAATTTGGTTTGATCCGAATTTATTGATGGCAAATCGCGTAAAAAAACGGCTATTACCTGGCTGCAGAGAGCCTGTATAGCGGTGAAGAACACTAGCCTGTATAGCGGTGTAGAACACTAGCCTGTATAGTGGTGTAGAACACTGTGCCTGTATAGTGGTGTAGAACACTGTGCCTGTATAGTGGTGTAGAACACTGTGCCTGTATAGTGGTGTAGAACACTGTGCCTGTATAGTGGTGTAGAACACTGTGCCTGTATAGCGGTGTAGAACACTGTGCCTGTATAGTGGTGTAGAACACTGTGCCTGTATAGTGGTGTAGAACACTGTGCCTGTATAGTGGTGTAGAACACTGTGCCTGTATAGTGGTGTAGAGCACTGTGCCTGTATAGTGGTGTAGAACACTGTGCCTGTATAGTGGTGTAGAACACTGTGCCTGTATAGTGGTGTAGAACACTGTGCCTGTATAGTGGTGTAGAACACTGTGCCTGTATAGTGGTGTAGAGCACTGTGCCTGTATAGTGGTGTAGAACACTGTGCCTGTATAGTGGTGAAGAACACTGTGCCTGTATAGCGGTGTAGAACACTGTGCCTGTATAGCGGTGTAGAACACTGTGCCTGTATAGTGGTGTAGAACACAGTGCCTGTATAGCGGTGTAGAACACTGTGCCTGTATAGCGGTGAAGAACACTGTGCCTGTATAGTGGTGTAGAACACTGTGCCTGTATAGCGGTGTAGAACACTGTGCCTGTATAGTGATGTAGAACACAGTGCCTGTATAGCGGTGTAGAACACTGTGCCTGTATAGCGGTGTAGAACACTGTGCCTGTATAGCGGTGTAGAACACTGTGCCTGTATAGCGGTGTAGAACACTGTGCCTGTATAGTGGTGTAGAACACTGTGCCTGTATAGCGGTGTAGAACACTGTGCCTGTATAGTGATGTAGAACACTGTGCCTGTATAGCGGTGTAGAACACTGTGCCTGTATAGTGGTGTAGAACACTGTGCCTGTATAGTGGTGTAGAACACTGTGCCTGTATAGGGGTGTAGAACACTGTGCCTGTATAGCGGTGTAGAACACTGTGCCTGTATAGCGGTGTAGAACACTGTGCCTGTATAGCGGTGTAGAACACTGTGCCTGTATAGCGGTGTAGAACACTGTGCCTGTATAGTGATGTAGAACACTGTGCCTGTATAGCGGTGTAGAACACTGTGCCTGTATAGTGGTGTAGAACACTGTGCCTGTATAGGGGTGAAGAACACTGTGCCTGTATAGTGGTGTAGAACACTGTGTCTGTATAGTGGTGTAGAACACTGTGCCTGTATAGCGGTGTAGAACACTGTGCCTGTATAGCGGTGTAGAACACTGTGCCTGTATAGTGGTGTAGAACACTGTGCCTGTATAGCGGTGTAGAACACTGTGCCTGTATAGTGGTGTAGAACACTG
This sequence comes from Bufo gargarizans, assembly GCF_014858855.1. Classification (NCBI taxonomy): domain Eukaryota; kingdom Metazoa; phylum Chordata; class Amphibia; order Anura; family Bufonidae; genus Bufo; species Bufo gargarizans. The sequence continues at coordinate 29,083,302 of NC_058084.1, read as the reverse complement.
TGCCTGTATAGTGGTGTAGAACACTGTGCCTGTATAGCGGTGTAGAACACTGTGCCTGTATAGTGGTGTAGAACACTGTGCCTGTATAGCGGTGTAGAACACTGTGCCTGTATAGTTGTGTAGAACACTGTGTCTGTATAGCGGTGTAGAACACTGTGCCTGTATAGTGGTGTAGAACACTGTGCCTGTATAGCGGTGTAGAACACTGTGCCTGTATAGTGGTGTAGAACACTGTGCCTTGCAGTAACACGCATAGGGAGTCTGCTGTGGAAGTGAAATAATACTGTGAGTCCGTATGACATGCAGATGACAGGCGTCGCTCTTAGAATCACTGCACACTTCACTTATTTGGGCAGTCACGGGGCCAAAACTGACCAAATAACTCAAGTGTGAACTCAGCCTTACAGGTCGATGTTAACGTCAAGAAGAAGCGCGCTCCTTTTACACCGTCGTCAGCTGACTCCACATAGATGTCTACAGAACCTGTTCTATTAAACACTTATACAAGTAGAGCCCCCGACAGAGTGGAGAGGGGGTCAGCAGTAAGTTTGTGTTGACGTCACTGATTATTTTGCCCTTCCTCTGATCCGTCAGAACAATAACCCCAAAAAACGGATCCTGTCTGTGGAGCATACACCTTCACTCGGTCAGCATTTGGTCAGTAATCCACCAGTATTGCTAAGGCAAAAAAAAAGAACAGGAGTGGATCCAAAACAGAGATGACACATGAATGGAATATTTGCATGTCTTCTGTGTTTTGTACCCACTCCTGCTTTTGGCTACCAAATCCTAAGCCAATTCTGATGGGACCACACAGGCCTTACAGCTGCTACACAGACAGGATCCATTGTGCGTCTTATTTTTCCTTCCTTCTGGCAGATCAGAAGAAAGGTCAAATAAATGATGATGTCCGCCAGGCCGAAAGGCAAAATAGTGGCCCAGTCATAAAGTGGGGAGGGTGGGAACAGCATGAGAAGTCCACAGAGTGACCCGTTGACGGAGAGGGGAGGTGGGTGGCAATACCAGTACCAGCTAAGGATGGTGGGTGAAAGAAGGAGCAGTTGGCATCAGATGTGTGGCATCAGGCGGGTGGCAACATCAGAGTAGTAGCTGAGGCAGGTAGCCAGAAGAAACCGGTCTCTTTTGTCAAGGTTTGGGTGAGGCGGCATGGATGATCTAGTCTGATGCATCAGGAATTGGTGGGTGGAATCCGGGCTGATCCACACCTGATTCATCTTGACAAAGGTCAGTCTCTCCACATTTTGGGTGAACAGGCGAGTTCTTCTTGGGGTAAATATGGCCGCAATAAACACCCACTCTGATGCCACACTACAGGCAGAACAGCTTTTCAAGGGCAAACTCTGCCAGTTGCGGCCACAAATCCATTTTGGCTGCCCAGTAGTCCAGCGGATCTTCAATATGGGGTGGCAGGGTGCTGTCCAAGTATGCCACCTCCTGCTGGTTCAGGTCCTGCTCCAGGTTTACCTGCTATTGCTTGTGAGTAGTTTCTTAACTAGGCAGGTGAAGAAAGCTGCTCATCAGCGACTGTAGACTCAGACTGCTGCTGATGGAGCTGGTACTGCTCCTGCCACCCCTCCCCAGCAGCCATGGCAGTGGAACATGAACGCAGAGGGCCCCCCCCCCCCCCCCCCGGTCAGACCTGCGAGAGGATGGACGGTGGCGCAGAGACGCAGCGGCCAACTGACTACATAGGATGTCTCTATAGTAGTTCAGTCATTTTGGACCGATAGCGATGGTCCAACAAGGTGGAGAGCCAGAAGTCATCCCTCTGCTGAATACTGACAATTGGGTTGTCACTACGCAAGTAGGTGAGCATGCATCGGGTAATTTGTGCAAGTGACTCGGAGGGACTTACCTGCCTCTGTCTCCATTGCATGCTGCCACGGTGTGTCCGGGTCCTCTGCCTCATCTTCCTCATCGCCCCGTAGCTCCTCTCTTGCTCCTTCTCCTCCTCTCCTGTCACCTGTGTATAGAAACCAGCCATTTCGCTACACATTGCTTGTGCTCCAATGTCCTCCTCCTCCAGTTCAGCCCGCACAGGGCTCATGTGGCCGTGAGATCTAGGCGCCACGTCTCCAGTCCCCTGACCAGCCAGATTTACCAGCACGTGAAGCAGTGGAATGACGTTGTTCATCCCGTAGTCCTGGCGACTGACAAATAACGTGGCCTCCTCAAAGGCCCTGAGCAAACGCCAGATGTCACGCATTGCTCAGCCCTCCTTGATGCAGCGTGATGAAATTTGGATTCGGTGCTAATCGAATTTTTCTGGAAATTCAGATCAAATTCCACTTCGTCAACTTTGATTCGCTCATCTCTAATTGGGTCCTTGGTCACCTCTCTTACCAAGGTCCTTCTCCCCTGATTACTTAGTTTGTTGGGGTGGCCAGCTCTAGGAAGAGACCTGGTTGTTCCAAAGTTCTTCCATTTAAGAATTATGGAGGCCACTGTGCTCCTGGGAACTTTCAGTCCAGCAGAAATGTTTTTGTCCCCTTCTCCAGATCTGTGGCTTCACACAATTCTGTCTCTGAGCTCTACAGGCAGTTCTCTCCTTCTTATGGCTTGTTTTTTACTCTGATATACATTGTCAGCTGTGAGACCTGATATAGACAGGGCTGTGTCTTTCCAAATCATGTCCAATCCACTGAATTTACCACAGGTGACTCTGATCAAGGTGTAGACACATCTCAATGGAGAAATGGGGGGCCCCAGAGCTAAATGTCAAGTGTCATAGCAAATGGTCTACATACTTATGTCCAGGAGAAATTTTAGTTTTTCCTTTTTAATAAATTTTTAAAATGTTTTCTAAAATTCTCTTTTCAGTTTCTCATTATGGGGGATTCAGTGCAGATTAATGGGGGAAACATGAATTATTTTTGGCACAAGGAGATTGAAAGGGTCTGAAGACTTTCCGAACGCACGGTAGGGTTCTTATAGCGAAGAGGTAGCAGTGCTGGTCGGTGGAGCAGAGGAACGCTCTGCAGCCTCACAGATGGGGACGGAGCAGGTCCCAGTCCCTGGAGAATTCCCCAGAATAAACTCTCATCTGCATCCAGATCTGCTGAGTGCCCACTAATAACCTGAGCACCAATTGAAGAAGTGATTAAACGACTTTCTACAAGTTGTTACTAATTCACTTAATAGATCCAAACACGTTCTCCGGGATGACAGAAGTCATCGGAGCAGCAACATTTCCACTCTGACGAACCATAGATTTCTGTGCAATTTCGAGAAAAGTGACCAGATCACCATTTTCCTTCTCCTCCGAGGTTTTCTGCTTCATTCTCTTAATTGGTTCTTAGTTCTTTGGAGTCCATGGCTGAGCGCTAACTGCAGATGAAGGACGCACTGGGGATTTATAGGTCTCCATCTTGGCAGATGAGACGTGCGATGGAATGGAGGTGTCTGTCGCTTTCAGACCAGGTGCATTCAGGACGTTTTGGGCACTTTTTTTGGCTATTTATTTCATTGTATTCTGTGAAAATCAAAGTGTGAAAATGTGTGACACGTCAATACATAATGCAAAGAAAAAGGAGGTCAGTCAGCACATACCAATGCGCAGGTGCGCGCTGCCATGGCTAGAAACAAAAATAAAAAAACACAATGCAACATCACTCTGCAAACCAAATAAAGTACAATAATGCCATAGTAATAGAAAATAGTCTGGTGCTAATGCTACCCTTATTTTGTAAATTTGAGATTCTTGGCAAATACATTTTGTACAAAACCATTTGGGCCCGTCTGCCGGCGTCAAGGCGATCTCTGTAAGACAGGAACCTAACACTAAATACTTCCTGTTATGTGCCATAATGGCCACCATAAAATCCAGGGAGTGCAGGTTCCACGTGCATACTGAGTCCACTCTGCTTTTTATCATTTTTGGTGCCAAAATGGCCTCCATTAAATTTAGGGGATGCAGGTACCAACATGCATGCTGAGCCCACTGGAGTTGTGACTCCATTTAGTCTTGCACCCCTGACCAGCCTGTCTGCCCCATAGGTTGATTTTAATTAGTGTAAGTAAAAAGCTATAGCCTGCTCTCCCTGCATTTACTGGAAGCCGCCTGGCACCAGGAGAGGCATAGAGTGGGCTCAGCATGCATGTTGGTACCTGCATCCCCTAAATTTAATGGAGGCTATTTTTGCACCAAAAATTATAAAAAGCAGAGTGGACCAGGTATGCATGTGGAACCTGCACTCCCTGAATTTCATGGTGGCTGCTATGGCACATAACAGGTAGAATTTAGTGTTAGGTTCCTGTCTTACAGAGATCGCCTTGACGCCGGCAGACGGGCCCAAATGGTTTTGTACAAAATGTATTTGCCAAGAATCTCAAATTTACAAAATAAGCATGGTATTAGCACCAGAATATTTTCTATTACTATGACATTATTGTACTTTATTTGGTTTGCAGAGTGCTGTTGCATTGTATTTTTTTCTACGTCAGTACATAAAGCACATTGACTGCGCACCATCATGAATCTCGTAAAAGCTTCATATCTTAGATCCGAAGTCTCTTTGTTCAAAACTTCTGATTAATACTGTATGGAGTCTAAAATGCATGATGAGCCAAAGTCAGTTCGTGGAATAACTTCGGTAGTTGGTTTCTAAAGAGGAAAATCGAAATTGGCTTCAGTTCCGACTAGTACCTCGGAACCTGAAACAATGTATCAACTCCAGCTGACTAGCTACACAGCCGATACTTTATAGGAAATAACATAAGAAGAAGGAGCCCTACACCTGCAAATACGTATCAGGGATCTACCGGCCCCCAACTGCTGCAATGTAGAAACCATACTGTGACTACAGGGAGCCCAGGCGGAGACCATGCGATGGCCACCTCGGACTGGAGCTGACCTTTAAACCTTAAGATGCTTTCCATTCTACCTGGTTGGTTAATGTCACTGACTCTTTATTGGTTGCTTAACATGTGACATAGACAAACTAGCCGCTGTCTTAGTGCCCCATTGAGACTGATGCATCATGGGTGACGCTTGGTGCATCCATCACTCTAGGAGAACAGGGACCTTTCACTTTCTATAAAGCAGAGAGTCGTCTGCACAGACAGGACAGTGAGGTCATGTCTCTGTCCAGCACAGCAGTGCCCATGTCCCCCTCCATTTTCCCCCATGGATACATTAAAACATATGATGGATGGGCCAAGCCAAGGTGAAAGCAATTGTTATTGATCGGGGGGTATGGGAGATGATCATTGTGTAGCCAATTAATTGATGACAAAAGGACTCATCGAAGAGCAGCTGGTTAAATTCACGCAATGTCGCTGAGCAGAGCAGCGGCTCCTCGCTGGTTAATAGGAAAATTATTCTTACTCCTCGCTATCGCGCTTTATCTGCATCTGAACGGCCCAGAATAAAACACCAGCCGATCGGATGCAGTCATGGATTTGTGACGCTGCCAAGAATCACTTTAAATAAAATGACTCCGAGATGGAGACACAGCGGGAAAGAGGTGCAAATGTGAAAAATGGGAATTATCCCTGAAAATAGAAGGGGGGGGGGGGGAGAGAGATAGATGGAGCCCTACCATACGCAAGGTAGACAAGAACCAGATTGTGAGACCCAGGAGATGACTCTCTTTATGTTTGGATACTTTCACGCCAAAGGTGACTCAAGTGGGGAATGGTCGGTAACTATAGCATTAAATACATAGAGGTGGGGATTGACACTAGAGGCCTTGCCCCCATAATGTTTGCTCCATCACTTTTCCGATATTTTTGGAATAAATTACCTTCTATGATAACAAGGTGACACCTGGTCTGAGGCCCCTCATTGCATAAGGCAACCACTGAACAAGAGGGAGCTGAGTCAGTTCAGGTTCGGTGGAAATTGTCTCTTCAACCAGATCTAAGAGGCCGACCTCCAAAGAGATGAGTTTAGATATTTATCTTCAAAAGCTGAGGATTTGAGGACAGGCCCAGGTCCTATCAAGGAAAGTGCTTCTCTTCTCTCCGGGAACAGCCATGTCAAGGTGAAATGGGCCTTTGCATTAGCTTTGAAAGGTCTTCTCAACAAGTTTTCATCCTATTAGAGAATTCTGAGTTAACAGAAGGACCTCCAGCGCTTGACCACAATGATGAGTGGCTACAAAGAGAGTCGCTCTCGTTCTCTCTCTGGAGGACCTGTCCTTTATTATAGAGAAAACCCATATGGACAATGTGCAATGCTTTATTTCCCCTGTGGTGGTGCTGCAGGGAAACTGAACACTTGCAGCCAGGTTTCCCCACAGATGATCGCTGGAGATCCCAGCAGGAGGACACATTGATCAGCCTATTGTCTCAAAACAGAAGGGACTGTCAAAAGCAGAGAGTCCCTTTAAGTATCAGGGAAGAGCCTGACCCCCTCCATCATGTCAGAAGCTTCTAGCTATCTAACCATAAATGGATGGTTCTGAATTCCTTGTTACTTACAAGAAATTGGGCCAACAATCTTCTATGGGAGAGGAATGGCCCTATCCAGAAGCAGTTATGGAACTACCTATAGATTTGGGATCCCCCTGGTCACATCCATTAGTCTTTATATGTGCCCTCTATGGGAGGAAGAGTACTGACAACACGTCAGGTAAGTACCCGACACCATCACCACTGCAGCCAGCGATTGCCCAGTCACCTGGCATGTTATGTCTATGAATGGGCACAGCAGGGGATGCCCAGGACTGAGTGGCATGGGTAAAGGTAAGTATAGAAAGTAAGTATGTTGCTATTTTTCAATGTTGAGCCCAAATTGATACAATGTTGTATCCTGGAAAATTTGCATTTAAATTTACAAGACTGGAAATAAAAAAATGCTAAAAATATCAAAAAGTGATGCTGCAATGTCAGGAGCCTGGGGATGAGTGGCGGGCGGAGGTGGTACACGGGGGTCAATAGAGCAGTTTTTTGACAGAGCCGGTACAAGCTGCTCCTCTGCAATCTGTTAACTTAGTTAACTACTGTACAAACCTAATTATCAATGGACACAAGGCCTAGGATGGCGGTCCTGACAGCAGAATTTCCACCCCAGTGCACCGAAGATCTCCGTGCTGAGCCGCTCGTAAAAGAGACTATAGAAGCGAGGAGCCATTAATGCCGAGGATGGTAATGAATGAGAGGCAGGACATTGGGGGCACATTTTCAGGACCCGTCTCTTACAGAATCGGCAGTTCTTCTGGAGTTAGTTATAGAGTGAAAATGTATTTGTTTTCATAGAATGTCTTTGAAAGGAAAACCACGCAAAATCGGAAAGAACACAAACTCCATGCAGATGTTGTCCTTGGCCTGATTTGAATCCCGGAACTCCAGCACCAGTGCTAACCACTGAGCCACCGTGCTGCCCACAAGAATATATTATGTTTCATTGTAATTTTCTATGCATTCGACCACAAGTTCAAACCCACCAAGAAAGGCCTCATAGACAAAATATTGAGGTTCTAATTCTTTTCTGTTGCTGCAGTGTAAAGCATGGTGGTTTTTATTACTGATTATCATAGCTACATCCAGGGTTAGGTCTCATGTATTCAGGTTTATGCAATTGTATGGTAGTCTATACAAGATAAAGTGACATATTAATCATTATATTATATCGGGGATATTTACTAAGAGATATCACAGGTTCTTGCATACAACAACCACAATAAAACCTCCATTCTTTACACTGCAAGCTGTATCTCTTTCTCTGGAAACCCAACACAGCACGTGGATTTCAGTTAGACCTGTGTAATGATGCTTTTCTCCTGCAGATATTGATCACTTGCTACCAGTTTCCACTGCAGATTTCCAGTGATCACTGCACAGGGGATCCAGGATCTAAATCTGGAAAGGGGGGAGCATGCCGAGACATGCATTTTAATGACCCTCATACACAGACGCCACAAGTCCACCAGGATGAAAGATTTTCATACATTCTTGGTCATGCAAGTGGGTCCTGAATGGGGGACACCGTCTGGGATTTCCACATGTTCTAATACAAAATAAGAATGGGTTGGTCTTCATGCGACAATCCCTTTAATCCAGACAAGACCCTGAAATAATTTAATACTCCAGACCAGACTCCAATATATTGTAAATTCCAGACCTTAAAATGAATTCAGACCCCAGATCAGAACCCAATATTAACACAGACCTCAAACCCTAAAATGAACTGAGACCCAAGATCAGGCTCCAATATAAATACAGACCTCAAACTCTCAAATAAACTTAGACCCGGGATCAGGCTCCAATATAAAAACAGACCCCAGACCCTAAAATTTATTCAGACACCAGATCAGACCTTATAATTAATTTAGACCCCAGATCAGAACCCAATATTAAGACAGACCTCAAACCCTAAAATGAACTGAGACCCAAGATCAGGCTCCAATATAAATACAGACCCCCAGACCCTAAAATAAATTCCAACATCTGATCAGACCCCAGTACATATACAGGCCTCAGATCCTAAATTGAATTCAGACCGTAGATCAGACCCAAACATATGCACAGTCCTCAGACCAGAACTTAAATTGAATTCAGACCCCAGATCAGAACCCAATATAAACATAGACCTGAGACTCTAAAATGAACCGAGACCCATGATCAGGCTCCAATATAAATACAGACCCCAGACCCTAAAACGAATTTCAACCCCAGAACAGATCCAAATATAAAACAGACCGCAGACCTTAAAATGAATTCAGAACCCAGATCAGAACCGAATATAAACACAGACCTCAAACTCTCAAATAAACTTAGACCCGGGATCAGGCTCCAATATAAATACAGACCACAGACCCTAAAATTAATTCCAACACCAGATTAGACGTCAGTACATATACAGGCCCCAGATCATAAATTGAATTCAGACCGCAGATCAGACCCAGACACAGACACAGACCCCAGACCAGACCTTAAAATGAATTCAGACCGCAGATCAGACCCAGACACATACACAGACCCCAGACTAGACCTTAAAATGAATTTAGACCCCAGATCAGAACCCAATATTAACACAGACCTCAAACCCTAAAATGAACTGAGACCCAAGATCAGGGTCCAATATAAATACAGACCCTAAAATAAATTCAGACATCTGATCAGACCCTAGTACATATACAGGACTCAGATCCTAAATTTAATTCAGACCGTAGATCAGACCCAAACATATACACAGTCCCCAGACCAGAACTTAAAATAAATTCAGACCCCAGATCAGAACCCAATATAAACACAGACCTGAGACTCTAAAATGAACCGAGACCCATGATCAGGCTCCAATATAAATACAGACCCCAAACCCTAAGACGAATTCCGACCCCAGAACAGACCCAAATATAAAACAGACCGCAGACCTTAAAATGTATTCAGAACCCAGATCAGACCTTATAATGAATTTAGACCCCAGTTCAGAACCTAATATAAACACAGACCTCAAACTCTAAAATGAATTGAGACCCAAGATCAGGCTCCAATATAAATACAGACCCTAGACCCTAAAATAAATTCCGACATCAGATCAGACCCCAGTACATATACAGGCCTCAGATCCTAAATTGAATTCAGACCGTAGATCAGACCCAAACATATACACAGTCCCCAGACCAGAACTTAAAATGAATTCAGACCCCAGATCAGAACCCAATATAAACACAGACCTGATACTCTAAAATGAACTGAGACCCAAGATCAGGCTCCAATATAAATACAGGCCCCAGACCCTAAAATGCATTCAGACCCCAGGCCAGATGCCTGTATTTCCTTTCTGGTACAAAGTAGCAAAGTTTAAATTTCCACCATATAAACAGAAGGTTTTAATTCTCCACGGAGCCACCGCTCACTGCCTCTGGGAAGTTTTTCGGGGTCGTTTCTTCACACAGGCAGGATCCGCCACCGCCAAATCTTCTCCCTCTGAGTAATCATCCTCCTATGATTTTATTACTTGTTTAATACGCTCGCTGTGCAAATTGAGCCACTGAGCTGCCTAATGTCTGGCTGCACAGACTCGGCTGCAGAACAAGAGCTTTTATTGAGTGCAAATTAATTTTACAAATATGCAATTTACACCTGTAATCGTCTGCTGAAGCGGAGGGAACATCGCTCGCGGGATGCGGCCCGGACTCATCTGCCACCGGGCGGCAAAGGATTCCACCCAAGTATTGATCGCTCCTCGTCCTAACAATGACCATTAGATGCATCCTGTACAGAACAGCAGCACTCGCCTGTCTCCAGGCTTCAGACTCAGATCATGAGCACCATGAGCAGAGTATTCAGAGGCCCCCAGGGGCCCCTGGGAGTTTTTATACTTGTTTATAGGGTCTGTTCGCTCGTCTCTAAGTCTACAACACTCACTGTATCATAACATATGACGACATTGTCCATCACTGGACATAGGCTTATACTCATTTTATGGCCACTTAGTCCCGTGATGAGACTTGCATAGTTAAAATTGGAACCAAGAGATATGTCCATTAAGTGCAACCAGGGGTGGTGTAGTGGGAGTACTGGAAAAAAGTCATAGAAAACCCTCTGCTGATCCCCATAAGGCCCTAAATGAGATGAGACTGTGTCAAAATTCAATTTTCACTGCTAGGGAACGTTGTTCCTCCAGCCAGATAGGGGGAGCTCTTGCAGTTTGAGATGACCTTACTTTCAATGTATTTTTAAAGTACAATAAAATATTGCTACAAATCGATTCTTTCGATTTTACACAAAAATGTGCAACTTTTCTTTTTTAACTTTATGATGTGCTCGCCAGTAGAAAAAAAATGGGTGGTGCTTATTGGCTTTAGTTGCAGCAGACTGGCATTGCGCTGTCACTACTATGGGATTGTGCACTCTGATATTCAGATGTAATAAGTTTGATGAACCCATTAAAGCGCTGCACAGGGGTGTATTGGCCTCTACTGCGCCGCCATATGCTTTGAGTTCCATTATGTGAAACATAACAAAATAACATAACAAAAATGTGAAACAAAAATTGCTTCATAAGAAAGCAATGATATTTGGGTCGAATAAGCCTGTACCGAAGTATACATAATAACGCTTAACTAAATGTTATGGCTACAGTGTGGGCTCGTTTATTCTATGTAACCCCTATGAGACAGATGCCAATTACATTACATTAGAGGAAAAATTCCTCCCCGGCTCCAAACCTAGCGATCAGCAATAAATCCCTGGCTCATCGGCCCATCTCCAGTAACACGGGTCATATTCTTACACTCCGGACGTCCGGGCTCTTGTAAGGTCTTGCGCCCACCATCACAACCTCTAGTGGAGAGCTCCAAAGTCTCGCTGCTCCTACAGGAAAAGGCTCAACAACAGGGTTGCCATCCAGAAGTTATCTTTTTTTCTAGAGAACTTATCCCAAAATCACGAACGGCCAACATTTTTTGCAAACAAATTGGAAAACCATCGTGAATGAGAAAGATTATGAGTGATACATGTCTACCGCTCAATATACTGATAAACCTCATTACCAGCAGTTACTGTGGGATGTGAAATGATTAGAATTCCCACCAAAATAATCTAGCCAAGAACCATAAGCCTCAAAAAATTCAAGAACATAGAGATTTTTTTTTTATGGACACAGGAAAAAAGTCACCTGTTTTTACGGACCATTTTTACGGTTGGTAACCCCTTTAAGTTTACACTTAACCAACATGTCCAGGTCTTATTCAGCAGCAGTTTTTTATTTTATTTAGTACATAATTTTAGATTATATACACATACAGTATATTAGGTCCAGAGTACAGACATAACCCCATATATACACTCACCTAAAGAATTCTTAGGAACACCTGTTCTATTTCTCATTAATGCGATTATCTAGTCAACCAATCACATGGCAGTTGCTTCGATGCATGTAGGGTTGTGGTCCTGGTCAAGACAATCTCCTGAACTCCAAACTGAATGTCAGAATGGGAAAGAAAGATGATTTAAGCAATTTTGAGCGTGGCATGGTTGTTGGTGCCAGACGGGCCGGTCTGAGTATTTCACAATCTGCTCAGTTACTGGGATTTTCACGCACAACCATTTCTAGGGTTTACAAAGAATGGTGTGAAAAGGGAAAAACATCCAGTATGCGGCCGTCCTGTGGGCGAAAATGCCTCGTTGATGCTAGAGGTCAGAGGAGAATGGGCCGACTGATTCAAGCTGAAGAGCAACGTTGACTGAAATAACCACTCGTTACAACCGAGGTATGCAGCAAAGCATTTGTGAAGCCACAACACGCACAACCTTGAGGCGGATGGGCTACAACAGCAGAAGACCCCACCGGGTACCACTCATCTCCACTACAAATAGGAAAAAGAGGCTACAATTTGCACGAGCTCACCAAAATTGGACTGTTGAAGACTGGAAAAATGTTGCCTGGTCTGATGAGTCTCGATTTCTGTTGAGACATTCAAATGGTAGAGTCCGAATTTGGCGTAAACAGAATGAGAACATGTATCCATCATGCCTTGTTACCACTGTGCAGGCTGGTGGTGGTGGTGTAATGGTGTGGGGGATGTTTTCTGGGCACACTTTAGGCCCCTTAGTGCCAATTGTCCATCGTTTAAATGCCACGGGCTACCTGAGCATTGTTTCTGACCATGTCCATCCCTTCATGACCACCATGTACCCATCCTCTGATGGTTACTTCCAGCAGGATAATGCACCATGTCACAAAGCTCGAATCATTTCAAATTGGTTTCTTGAACATGACAATGAGTTCACTGCACTAAAATGGCCCCACAGTCACCAGATCTCAACCCAATAGAGCATCTTTGGGATGTGGTGGAACGGGAGCTTCGTGCCCTGGATGTGCATCCCTCAAATCTCCATCAACTGCAAGATGCTATCCTATCAATATGGGCCAACATTTCTAAAGAAAGCTATCAGCACCTTGTGGAATCAATGCCACGTAGAATTAAGGCAGTTCTGAAGTCAAAAGGGGTCCAACACCGTATTAGTATGGTGTTCCTAATAATTCTTTAGGTGAGTGTATAACAATACTGCATGCAGGGTGAATGGGGAATAGCTTAAAATAATAGGAAGGAAAAAAAATTCTCTCTAAATACAAATTTGGAAAACTTAAATAAAAAGTAAATGAGGCCAAAACTAGTGGCGAGACCTCAATGACATGGAAAGAAGATTCTCCGGGTCCTCAGGAATGAGCTTTCAAGGGGTTAAATACACAATGCTTACAACACCTTCACTGATATTTCCAATATAATAAAGTAATAAAGAAAACGTAAGGACGTGTTCACACACAGAACAAGCTCTGCAGAAATGTATGGGAATGGAAGTCAGTTCCATACAAGTTCATGAAGTTCTTCCAGCAGCAGCTTCATGGATTCTGCAACCCCATTTATATGAGGGGCAACATATCTGCCATGAGGGACTGTAACCTGACAATGAAGTATTACTACTAGGAATAATATTATAAATAGTTTATGATATTGAATAATAATAATAATAATCACTGTTGCTATTAAAAATAATTAGAACGATAATAAATTATTATTATTAATGTCATGCCTTTATTTTTAATTATTTATTTTTCTTTATTTTATATTAATTATTTTATTATTAATAATTATTATATTAGGATTTTTTCATTTGGTTTTAATTTTATGATTATTTTTACTTATTTTTATGTTATTTTTTTTCCATTTCCTTTTTTTTATAATTATTTTTATTATTACCTTTATTATGTTATTTTTATGATTACTTGGTTTATTATTATTATGAATAATTTTACTACATTCTGATTTATTTTTCATTTAGTTTTATTATATAATTGTTACTGTAATTTGTGTATATTGTTACATTATTGTGTATTATGTAGTTATTATTATATTTTTATGACTGTTACCAGATGAGATACATTTTTCGACCAGCATACACATCTGTCTATATGGGCCCGGACTAGGAGCGCTCATAGTCTTTTCTTCTGCAGCCCCCGCACCCCAACCCCTAATGGGATAAACTTAAACACACGATACACAAAAAAAAAATACTAGAACCAATCTGGCAATTTCCGTCTGAGTCAGCCCGGGCCCCGTCTCAGATGTTCGCCGCTACGCTAAATTGGACGGGATGAGGTTGCTTATCGAGGCTGATTTCGGACTGTTTAGAACCGAGTGACAAGGCTGACACAGTGATGAATCGTCCGGGTTTGGTCCTGAACGGTAGAAGAGATGGAAGAGAAGAGAACTCACAAGAGGGGGGAGGGGGGGGGCGCTAAATTCAAGAAAGATTCACTCGGAAATCAATTTCATTGCCAGTAAATGATTTATCCCAGCGGGAGCCGCGTGTTCAGCCCAAGAAAGAGGTGAAGGGAGGAGGGGAGAAGGAAAAAGAAGGCACGAAACAGCCACATAAGCACAAAATAAGAGCAACGCAACACACTGCACAAACAGGGCCAGAAGTATGCTCTCAAGAGGTTGTCGCAGCCCCGCCCTTTGTTAATGACATCACTCATATAATGACATCACAGGAGATCCACACACCTTAGACTACAGTAATATCTATTCATCTATTACTGCTGACAACCAGCCTGTATGTCATGTCTGAGAGGTTGTCACAGCGCTAACTTTTTTTTTGTTTATTTTAGCACAAGGCGGCATCAACCATGAGGCGAGATCAGGCGACGGCCTAACTGCTTATGGGGGGGGGGGGGCGGAAGTTGATGGCGGGGTATGGGAGCACTCATCCCCACCATTCAGCCTTATAGGCTGCTGTCCACTAGGCCTGAAGCCTACGAGGCAGTAGAACAGCGCAGGAGGTCATGGTGATGTCATCACGACTGTCTTTGCTGGGACGCGGTTACTCAGGCCACAGGCATGCATTTTTAGATAGCAGGTGAGTATATTTGTTTTTATATATATTTATGTTTGCCCTAACTGGAGGGGGTGCATTTAAATAAATCCACTACAGGGCACATTATATTATGGGGGGCTACAGGGGTGCATTATACTATGGGAGGACTACAGGGGTGCATTATATTATGGGGGGGCTACAGGGGCGCATTATATTATGGGGGGGCTACAGGGGCGCATTGTACAGTCGTGGCCAAAAGTTTTGAGAATGACACAAATATTAGTTTTCACAAAGTTTGCTGCTAAACTGCTTTTAGATCTTTGTTTCGGTTGTTTCTGTGATGTACAGGGCCGTCTTTAATATTGATTGGACCCTGGGCAAAAATTTACTTGGGCCCCCTGGATCCCGCCTTCCCACACCTTAGCAGGCAATCACGCCCTCTACCACAACACACACACAAAAAAATCCACACATCTGGTAGAGTCCAGTGAATGACTGTAAATACTTCCAGTTCTGAAGACTCCAGCGGTTTAGGATCAGTGCTCTGGGCTCAGGCTGGAAGTGGGCACCGCTCTGCAGGAAGGAGACCAGGGCTCGGCTCACCCTAGTGTTACAGTGCACCCCAGCACCCCACAGTATGCAGTATAGCACCGTATAGTATAAAGCACCACAAAGTATGCAGTATAGCACCCTATAGTATACAGCACCCCACAGTATGCAGTATAGCACCCTATAGTATACAGCACCCCACAGTATGCAGTATAGCACCCCACACTATACAGTACCCCACAGTATATAGTAGAGCAGTATAGCAGCCCACAGTATACAGCACCCCACAGTATACAACACCTCACAGTATAGCACCTCACCGTATACAGCACCCCAAACTATACACGATACAGCCCCCCACACTATACAGTACAGCAGTATAGCACTCCACACTATACAGCACCCACAGTATACAGTATACAGACCCCTACAGTATACAGTACAGCAGTATAGCACTCCACAATATACAGCCCCCCACACTATACAGGCCCCCCCACAGTATACAGGCCCCCCCCACAGTATACAGCCCCCCCACAGTATACAGGCCCCCCCACAGTATACAGGCCCCCCACAGTATACAGGCCCCCACAGTATACAGGCCCCCACACCGTATACAGCCCCCCACACAGTATACAGCCCCCCCACAGTATACAGGCCCCCCACAGTATACAGTCCCACACAGTATACAGGCCCCCCCACAGTATACAGCCCCCCACAGTATACAGGCCCCCCCACAGTATACAGCCCCCCACAGTATACAGGCCCCCACACAGTATACAGCACTCCACTATACAGTAGTTTACAGTATATTAATAAAACAGCCCCTGTCACCTTTTTCTTATGTAATCTTCACACAAAAAAGCTCCACAGTTAACTTCTGCAACACTCCTGGAAGGACCTGTGATGACCTCATAGCCATGTGACCCGTAATATTGCTAGGTTACTGGTCACATGGTGATGATGTCATCTAAGGTCCTAGATCACAGCTCTAACACAGTACGATGCCTGGACTCAGTGCCGGCAGGCATGGCATGGCAGCACACCCTGTGTAGCTGACAGCCTGACACCCGGGGCAGTGGCTAGCAGGGCTCAAGAGGCAGCTGCCTTGGGCCCCCCAGGAGCAACTGGGCCTGGGGCAGCTGCCCCTTTTGCCCCTTGATAAAGAAGGCCCTGGTGATGTAGGGAAAATAAATTACACGCACTTCATACGTTTCAAAGGCTTTTATCGACAATTACATGACATTTATGCAAAGAGTCAGTATTTGCAGTGTTGGCCCTTCTTTTTCAGGACCTCTGCAATCCGACTGGGCATGCTCTCAACCAACTTCTGGGCCAATTCCTGACTGATAGCAACCCATTCTTTCATAATCACTTCTTGGAGTTTGTCAGAATTAGTGGGTTTTTGTTTGTCCACCCGCCTCTTGAGGATTGACCACAAGTTCTCAATGGGATTAAGATCTGGGGAGTTTCCAGGCCATGGACCCAAAATGTCAACGTTTTGGTCCCCGAGCCACTTGGTTATCACTTTTGCCTTATGGCACGGTGCTCCATCGTGCTGGAAAATGCATTGTTCTTCACCAAACTGTTGTTGGATTGTTGGAAGAAGTTGCTGTTGGAGGGTGTTTTGGTACCATTCTTTATTCGTGGCTGTGTTTTTGGGCAAAATTGTGAGTGAGCCCACTCCCTTGGATGAGAAGCAACCCCACACATGAATGGTCTCAGGATGCTTTACTGTTGACATGACACAGGACTGATGGTAGCGCTCACCTTTCTTCTCCGGACAAGCCTTTTTCCTGATGCCCCAAACAATCGGAAAGAGGCTTCATCGGAGAATATGACTTTGCCCCAGTCCTCAGCAGTCCATTCACCATATTTTCTGCAGAAGATCAATCTGTCCCTGATGTTTTTTTGGAGAGAAGTGGCTCCTTTGCTGGCCTTCTGGACACCAGGCCATCTTCCAAAAGTCTTCACCTCACTGTGCGTGCAGATGCGCTCACACCTGCCTGCTGCCATTCCTGAGCAAGCTCTGCACTGGTGGCACTCCGACCCCGCAGCTGAATCCTCTTTAGGAGACGATCCTGGCGCTTGCTGGACTTTCTTGGACACCCTGAAGCCTTCTTAACAAGAATTGAACCTCTTTCCTTGAAGTTCTTGATGATCCTATAAATTGTTGATTGAGGTGCAATCTTAGAAGCCACAATATCCTTGCCTGTGAAGCCATTTTTATGCAACGCAATGATGGCTGCACGCATTTCTTTGCAGGTCACCATGGTTAACAATGGAAGAACAATGATTTCAAGCATCACCCT
The DNA here is from genome assembly GCF_014858855.1 of Bufo gargarizans. Lineage (NCBI taxonomy): Eukaryota > Metazoa > Chordata > Amphibia > Anura > Bufonidae > Bufo > Bufo gargarizans. Next base: position 29,065,654 of record NC_058084.1, on the reverse strand, counting down.
CCTTTTAACAGGTCAAGTCTGCCATTTTAACCCAATCAGCCTGACCTAATGATCTCCAGCCTTGTGCTCGTCAACATTCTCACCTGAGCTAACAAGACGATTACTGAAATGATCTCAGCAGGTCCTTTAATGACAGCAATGAAATGCAGTGGAAAGGTTTTTTTGGGATTAAGTTAATTTTCATGGCAAAGAAGGACTATGCAATTCATCTGATCGCTCTTCATAACATTCTGGAGTATATGCAAACTGCTATTATAAAAACTTAAGCAGCAACTTTTCCAATTTCCAATATTTATGTAATTCTCAAAACTTTTGGCCACGACTGTACATTCTGTCAGAAGAACAGCCGGAATGTACCCTATCAGGTATAGCTGAATTTTCTGCCGGCTGCTGCAGCGATTGACTGTAATGGGGTCCGGCCTTGTTACAGCATTCAAGCTGGGTTTTGGTAGGACCAAAAAAAGAAGAAGAAGCTTTGGACGATACCCAGCATGTATGCCAGAAAATGACCAGATGGCCTTGGACCACATTATAGTCAATGAGAGCATATAGCTGGTATTATCCAGTATACTCCAGGCTGTTCTTTTGCCAGAATGTGTATCTAAGGCTATGTTGTGAACTCTGGCAGTTTGTTCCGGTGGAGGATCAGAATGCCGGAGTACACTGGCTCCATATGTCATAGCTGGATGCCCATTGACTCTAATGGGGATCCGGACAAAAAATGCTGCACAGTGACATAGCAAGTCAGTCAGCCTTGCCCTCAAATTAGTTCCCCCATGCCGCAAACACGCAATCAGGCCACCATGACCAGACCCCCAGGCTGCCACCATCAGACCCTCCCTTGCTGCAATCAGAGCCAGACCCCCATGCCATCCATTGCTATGTTACCCACTCCCCCAGTGCTATCAGATCAGCCTCTCCATGCCATGTTCCCCAGTGCCCCCATGATGGCACTGCCGTCAGCCCCTCTATGCCATCCAGATTGCCATGATGTCCCCGTTCCCCAGTGCCTCCATGCCATCCACCATGTCCCCCACTGCCATCAGATCAGTCCCTCCATGCCATGTCCCCCAGTGCCCCCAGCATGGCGGCATTAAAGTACAGGTGGCACTATGAGGGAAATATACATACTGACACTACAGTGGGGAAGTGGGGGCATTATAATACAGGTGGAACTGCAGAGGGTATTGCAGCTGGACATAATAAATACTTGGAGCTACTACAGAAGGCATTATAACTACTGGGGACACTATAGGAGTGCCGTATAGATTGGCCCTAAAGAGGGCTCTACAGAGGTAGATTATAGAGGGGCCTTATTTCTGCTGGGGGTACTGTAGGGGGTCATATTTCTTCTAGGGGTTCTATGGGGGCATTATTAATACTGTAAGTACTGTGGGGGTGTTATTATTATTGGGCACAATGGGTACTAATGGGGGCACTCTTGGGGAGTATTCTTGCTATTGGGGGTAGCATAGGGGGCACTATTACCATTGAGAGCAGTCTGGGAGCACTATTACTATCGGAGGATTATCTGTATGGCAACGTTATGTCTGAATTATATAATCTGGAGACATTGGGGGGCACAGCACAGTATTGAGGATAGCAGCAGGATAACAATGTTGGGGCACCAGGAGGGAGAGGATGATTGAAAAATGGTGAACCTAAGATATCTGTGTGACAAACTTTGCAGAGACGAGAATTGGCTAAAATAATTTGTCATGGTGGTCTGGGCTGAATGGAGAAGATGAGGAAAAAGAACATCTGCATTAGAAGAGACATCACTGGATGAAAGAGGTACTGAGGGGCTGTATTATCTGCTATGCTTTGTAGCGCTGTATATAATGTCCTTCCCAATGTTTTTAGCAGTAGCCTGGGGCGAGAGAAGGTTGGATGGACAATTCGGCACGGAGCGGAGGGGGCACCATTTATCTATATCCTATCTATCCATCTATCTCATTATCTATCTATCTCCTATATTTCAGTCGCAGATATTACGGTAATGAGCCTCTGTTCTTCGTGTCCACAGTACCGCCGCTCCGATACAGATTTATCTCCTCACGTCTATCTATGATGGATGTCCTGGGACGGTCCGCAGAACCATCCAGATAAATTTATGCATATTTTAATCTGTCTACAGTAAAGGTGACATTTGCTCAGTTATATTTCTTTTACAATTACACATTTTTTACGGCGTATATACTTAGAAAAGTGCACGGCAAGTACATTTTTACGCTCTGTATGTTTCTTTAATACGAGGGCAGTATATTATATCTTAGATTTCTCGCTAACCTCCTCTGCCTCTGTTTTAGACATTTAACACCCTGCTTTTAATAGATACAGGTGGCTTCAGAGCTGACCTCATTAAAGCGGATCGTGGTGAGGCTGAGCTGTAGGTGGCAATAAAAGGTGGCGATAATTCCCGCCGCCCTGCGTGGATGAACTTATAGATCAGATTTCTTCTCTCTATGGAACGAGACTCTATCTGTTCATTCCAAGAAACAAAAAGATACAACAGATTATGTGGAGAAACAATAGGACGGCGGTCGTCCATCACTGGCAGCGGACGAGGGGCACATGATGGAGAACAAGGCGCTGCCTGACACGATGGCACTGGACATCCTTGTGCACCCCATTTTTATGCCAAAAAACTCTATATTTTTGAATCTTACTTGCTAACATTTGGAGCCCTGGTGGATACTCCTATAAGTCCCCATACACTCTGTATGGATGTCCGATCAATCATAAATTCACCTTAAAGGGGTCCTCTCACTTCAGGAAATAGCAGTTATTATGTAGAGGAAGTTAACATGAGGCACTTACTAATGTATTGTGATTGTCCATATTGTTTTGTGTTCTGGATAGATTCAGATTTCCATCACATTATACACTTCTCGTTTCCATAGTAACGACCACGTTGCAATCCCTCAGTGGTGGTCGTGTTAGCGCACTATAGGAAAAAGCACCAACCTATTTGGTGGCCGAGAAGGTGGAGGTGCACATAGGCTGGTGCTTTTTCCTAGAGTGTGCAAGCACGACCACCACTGATGGACTGCAGGGTGGTCGTAACCATGGAAACGAGCAGCGTATAATGTGACGGAAAAATGAATCCAGCCAGCAAAGGAAGCAATATGGACAATCACAATACATTTGTTAATGGCTGGTATAAACTTCCTCAACAAAGAATACATAACTGCACAAGGAGGCTCCGACTTGTTGGAAAGGTTACACATCGACAATACCGCTCTATAAATATATCGGTTTTCCATAGGACTGGAATATTTGCCATGTTTCTTGGTTCTGACTGGACTGATACAAACTTACAATAGCAATGGGAGGATTTTGGTAACTCTTGATAATTATAGTAGAGGAGTGATGCATTAGAAGTCCCAGGAATTGGCCCAATTTAATCTCTTAAAAATCCTAAATAAAAATAAAGAGTTACAGAATTCCCACCTATTTTTCTGAATTGAGCTCCAGCATTCCTTAAAGTATCAGAAAAGTCTGGAGACAGCAGAGAAGCTCCACATTGATCTCTGCACCTGCTCCCAAAAGCCGTTTACGCTTCTAATAACACTGCAAATCCCTGGTATTAAAAATGACCTCGCAGATTTAGCTCTTTAAACAGATAATGGAGTCTGGACGAGCACACAGTTTGTTAAGCAGATGTATGAGGCAAGAGCAGCGGCACTTTATACTTCTCTCCTTCCACACTCTGCAGTTTTTATCTAAATTAATGAGGGGACCGAGGCCGTCATTTGTTTTCCAGAGAGGGAACGCACCGTGCATGCAGCTGCTCCAACACTGAGGGTGTGCGGAAAACACAGCAATACAAGAAAGATCGCTGTATACCTCTGACCGGCCAACAGGACGTCACAGAGGAAACATTCTTACACTCCCTGACATATATTACTATAATACCGTCCTCTATCTACAAGAATATAGCTAAAGTCATACTGCCTCCTATATACAAGAATATAACTACTATAATACTGCTCCTATGTACAAGAATATTACTACTATAATACTGCTCCTATGTACAAGAATATAACTACTATAATACTGCTTCCTATGTACAAGTATATAACTACTATAATACTGCCCCAATGTACAAGAATATAACTACTATAATACTGCTTCCTATGTCCAAGTATATAACTACTATAATACTGCTCCTATGTACAAGAATATAACTACTATAATACTGCTCCTATGTACAAGTATATAACTACTATAATACTGCCCCAATGTACAAGAATATAACTACTATAATACTGCTCCTATGTACAGGAATATAACTACTATAATACTGCTCCTATATACAAGAATATAACTACTATAATACTGCTCCTATGTACAATAATATAACTACTATAATACTGCTCCTATGTACAAGAATATAACTACTATAATACTGCTACTATGTACAAGAATATAACTGCTATAATACTGCCTCCTATGTACAAGAATATAACTACTATAATACTGCCTCCTATGTACAAGAATATAACTACTATAATACTGCTCCTATGTACAAGAATATAACTACTATAATACTGCTCCTATGTACAAGAATATAACTGCTATAATACTGCCTCCTATGTACAAGAATATAACTACTATAATACTGCTGCTAAGTACAAGAATATAACTACTATAATACTGCTCCTATGTAAAAGAATATAACTACTATAATACTGCTGCTATGTACAGGAATATAAACACTATAATACTGCTCCTATGTACAGGAATATAACTACTATAATACTGCTCCTATGTACAAGAATATAACTGCTATAATACTGCTCCTATGTACAACAATATAACTGCTATAATACTGCTTCCTATGTACAAGAATATAACTACTATAATACTGCCTTCCTATGTACAAGAATATAACTACTATAATACTGCTCCTATGTACAAGAATATAACTACTATAATACTGCTACTATGTACAAGAATATAACTACTATAATACTGCCTCCTATGTACAAGAATATAACTACTATAATACTGCTCCTATGTACAAGAATATAACTACTATAATACTGCTCCTATGTACTAGAATATAACTACTATAATACTGCCCCTATGTACAAGAATATAACTACTATAATACTACTCCTATATACAAGAATATAACTACTATAATACTGCTACTATGTACAAGAATATGACTACTATAATACTGCCTCCTATGTACAAGAATATAACTACTATAATACTGCTCCTATGTACAATAATATAACTACTATAATACTGCCCCTATGTACAAGAATATAACTGCTATAATACTGCCTCCTATGTACAAGAATATAACTACAATAATACTACCTCCTATGTACAAGAATATAACTACTATAATACTGCTCCTATGTACAAGAATATAACTACTATAATACTGCTCCTATGTACAAGAATATAACTGCTATAATACTGCCTCCTATGTACAAGAATATAACTACTATAATACTGCTGCTAAGTACAAGAATATAACTACTATAATACTGCTCCTATGTAAAAGAATATAACTACTATAATACTGCTGCTATGTACAGGAATATAAACACTATAATACTGCTCCTATGTACAGGAATATAACTACTATAATACTGCTCCTATGTACAAGAATATAACTGCTATAATACTGCTCCTATGTACAACAATATAACTGCTATAATACTGCTTCCTATGTACAAGAATATAACTACTATAATACTGCCTTCCTATGTACAAGAATATAACTACTATAATACTGCTCCTATGTACAGGAATATAACTACTATAATACTGCCTCCTATGTACAAGAATATAACTACTATAATACTGCTGCTATGTACAAGAATATAACTGCTATAATACTACTCCTATGTACAAGAATATAGCTACTATAATACTGCTGCTATGTACAAGAATATAACTGCTATAATACTACTCCTATTTACAAGAATATAGCTACTATAATACTGCTGCTATGTACAAGAATATAACTACTATAATACTGCCTCCTATGTACAAGAATATAACTACTATAATACTGCTGCTATGTACAAGAATATAACTGCTATAATACTACTCCTATGTACAAGAATATAACTACTATAATACTGCTGCTATGTACAAGAATATAACTGCTATAATACTACTCCTATGTACAAGAATATAGCTACTATAATACTGCTGCTATGTACAAGAATATAACTGCTATAATACTACTCCTATGTACAAGAATATAACTACTATAATACTGCTCCTATGTACAAGAATATAACTACTATAATACTGCTCCTATATACAAGAATATAACTACTATAATACTGCTGCTATGTACAAGAATATAACTGCTATAATACTGCTTCCTATGTACAAGAATATAACTACTATAATACTGCTCCTATGTACAAGAATATAGCTACTATAATACTGCTCCTATGTGCAATAATATAACTACTAAAATACTGCTCCTATGTACAAGAATATAACTACTATAATACTGCTCCTATGTACAAGAATATAACTACTATAATACTGCTCCTATGTACAAGAATATAACTACTATAATACTGCTGCTATGTACAACAATATAACTGCTATAATACTGCCTCATATGTACAAGAATATACCTACTATAATACTGCCTCCTATGTACAACAATATAACTGCTATAATACTGCCTCCTATGTACAAGAATATAACTACTATAATACTGCTCCTATGTACAACAATATAACTGCTATAATACTGCCACCTATGTACAAGAATATAAATACTATAATACTGCCTCCTATGTACAAGAATATAACTACTATAATACTGCCTCCTATGTACAGGAATATAACTACTATAATACTGCCCCCTATGTACAGGAATATAACTACTATAATACTGCTCCTATGTACAAGAATATAACTACTATAATACTGCTCCTATGTACAGGAATATAACTACTATAATACTGCTCCTATGTACAAGAATATATCTACTATAATACTGCTCCTATGTACAAGAATATAACTACTATAATACTGCTCCTATGTACAAGAAAAGAACTACTATAATACTGCATCCTATGTACAAGAATATAACTACTATAATACTGCTCCTATGTACAAGAATATAACTACTATAATACTGCTCCTATGTACAAGAATATAACTACTATAATACTGCTCCTATGTACAAGAATAGAACTACTATAATACTGCATCCTATGTACAAGAATATATCTACTATAATACTGCTCCTATGTACAAAAATGTAACTATTATAATACTGCTCCTATGTACAAGAATATAACTACTATAATACTGCCTCCTATGTACAAGAATATAACTACTATAATACTGCCCCCTATATACAAGAATATATCTACTATAATACTGCTCCTATGTACAAGAATATAACTACTATAATACTGCTCCTATGTACAAGAATATAACTACTATAATACTGCTCCTATGTACAAGAATATAACTACTATAATACTGCTCCTATGTACAAAAATTTAACTATTATAATACTGCTCCTATGTACAAGAATATAACTACTATAATACTGCCTCCTATGTACAAGAATATAACTACTATAATACTGCTCCTATGTACAAGAATATAACTACTATAATACTGCTCCTATGTACAAGAATATTACTACTATAATACTGCTCCTATGTACAAGAATATAACTACTATAATACTGCTCCTATGTACAAGAATATAACTACTATAATACTGCCTCCTATGTACAAGAATATAACTACTATAATACTGCTCCTATGTACAAGAATATAACTACTATAATACTGCTCCTATGTACAAGAATATAACTACTATAATACTGCTCCTATGTACAAGAATATAACTACTATAATACTGCTCTTATGTACAAGAATATAACTACTATAATACTGCCTCCTATGTACAGGAATATAACTACTATAATACTGCTCCTATGTACAAGAATATAACTACTATAATACTGCTCCTATGTACAAGAATATAACTACTATAATACTGCTCCTATGTACAAGAATATAACTACTATAATACTGCCTCCTATGTACAAGAATATAACTACTATAATACTGCCTCCTATGTATAAGAATATAACTACTATAATACTGCTCCTATGTACAAGAATATAACTACTATAATACTGCTCCTATGTACAAGAATGTAACTACTATAATGATCTTTTTATTTAAAATCAGGCAACAAAATATTACAATACATTTACAATAAAATCATAGAAAAGAATAAATAATATAAGGTTACACACTCTGATAATAAACATCACAACGCATTATACAAAAGCTTCTTCACACTGTTCACGTTTATAGAGCTGATTCTCAGCCTCATCCAGGTCACTTAGTTTTCTTACTCTTTTTCTCCTTCCACTGCTGTGACCTGTAGTGCCCCATGTTTTGGTGGACACTGGAGGGTCAGGCTCATCTTCCAGAGGGTCACCATCAGGGTTATGTGAAGAAACATACTCCATGTCTGCCTTTTCTTCTGACTCTTCTTCCCCTAGCGCCCCATACTGCCCGGAGGTTATGGCCAGCACTGGCGGATCCGGGGTTTTCTTTGCTGTAGCGCTGTTCTTTCTTTTTACAGTCTGGAACCCCTCTTCATCCACAGAGGACCTCCTGAGCTTCCTGAGCCCTGCCGCTGGACCATCAGGCTTTGTAGACGTAGAGGGCAGTTATTTAGGTGGTTTGGCAACTGGTTTACTGGTCACTTTACTCTGCAGATTAGAATCCTCTTCAGTGGCTGGTACTTGTAGTGCTACAAATGGTATTTTAGTTTCCACAGGAGGATTTCTGGATTTCAAAGCCTTTTCAATGGCTGGTACTTGTGGTTCAGCAGATGTTGGTACTTGTAATGGAGTAGTTTGGCTATCAGTCTCTAACTCTGCCGGTACTTGTAGTGCATCAGCAGGGTCACCACTCTCTACAGCAGGGTCACTAGTACTTTGCATTACTACAGTATCAGGATTACAAGTTTCTGGTACGGTATCTGCTCTTGCAGTGACATCCTCCTGACCTTCCTCCATGGCCTCTGAGAAGATATCATCACTGCCTTTATTATGATCTGCATGCGGACAGTCCCGGAACGTATGACCAGATCCTAAACACAGGTTACAGATGACCGGACCTGTACAGTCGTCCTTTGAATGACCAAACTGTCCACAAAATGAGCACTTAATACGGGAGCAGTTGATGGCCTGCCCCCACATCTGTGACACAGCCACGGCTGACCGGGGTAGTAGCATATCCCCCTCTCTGAGCCCAGGTAGAAGGAGTGTGGCAGATGTCTGGTCACACCATTGTTCTGCGCTAGCTGTATCATCACGGTGTATCCGCCATTCCAGATGTCTTCCTCATCATAGATTTTTACGGGATGACTCTTCAACAGACACTGTCTGCTCAGCCAGTGCTCCAGATCTGCCAGCGCCACCACCTCAGACTGGAACAAGATGGTGGCCCTCACTACCTGAGGCTTGGACAGCCGGATCACCTGTAGATGCTCCCAGATTGACTGTTCTTTCGTGTCATTGTATATATTCCAGAATAAGTCCAGATCATACTGAAGCTTAAAGATGATGTCATAGATCCTGCTGGAGGGGATATGGATCAGGGCGTACACCTCAGAGGCCTTAAATTTCATGAAGTCCTTCAGAAGAACTTTCCCTATGTACAGTCTGGAGGGGAGGTTTTCTTCTGGACCCGTATACTTAATCCGTACAGCGTTCCTCCTCTGAGGTGGCGGGTTAGCCGGCCTTGTGACATTGGAGAACAGTCTCCTGAATTGTGGACGGTCTGCAGGAGGATCAGTGCTGGGCCTCTCCTCTACAGGCTTACTGACTCCAGATTGTCCTGCAGATCCACCTGTGTCTACTCCAGACCGCTGTGCAGCTGACATAGTGGACAACTGAGGGTCCTGTATACTGACCTCCATGTCTGCTCCAATCTGTGTAGTTGTCTCCTCTGAGAGCTGATCGAGCGGGGTCTCAATAACAGCACTGAGCGGGGTCTCAATAACAGCACTGAGCGGGGTCTCCTCCACAGCACTGAGCGGGGTCTCAACAACAGCACTGAGCGGGGTCTCAACAACAGCACTGAGCGGGGTCTCAATAACAGCACTGAGCGGGGTCTCAATAACAGCACTGAGCGGGGTCTCAATAACAGCACTGAGCGGGGTCTCAACAATAGCAATGAGCGGGGTCTCAACAACAGCACTGAGCGGGGTCTCAACAACAGCACTGAGCGGGGTCTCAATCACAGCACTGAGCGGGGTCTCAATCACAGCACTGAGCGCGGTCTCAACAACAGCACTGAGCGGGGGCTCAACCACAGCACTGAGCGGGGTCTCCTCCACAGCACTGAGCGGGGTCTCCTCCACAGCACTGAGCGGGGTCTCAATAACAGCACTGAGCGGGGTCTCAACAACAGCACTGAGCGGGGTCTCAACAACAGCACTGAGCGGGGTCTCAACGACAGCACTGAGCGGGGTCTCAACAACAGCACTGAGCGGGGTCTCAATCACAGCGCTGAGCGGGGTCTCAATAACAGCACTGAGCGGGGTCTCAACAACAGCACTGAGCGGGGTCTCAATGACAGCACTGAGCGGGGTCTCAACGACAGCACTGAGCGGGGTCTCAATCACAGCGCTGAGCGGGGTCTCAATAACAGCACTGAGCGGGGTCTCAATAACAGCACTAAGCGGGGTCTCAACAACAGCACTGAGCGGGGTCTCAATCACAGCACTGAGCGGGGTCTCAACAACAGCACTGAGCGGGGTCTCAACAACAGCACTGAGCGGGGTCTCAACGACAGCACTGAGCGGGGTCTCAATCACAGCGCTGAGCGGGGTCTCAATCACAGCACTGAGCGGGGTCTCAACAACAGCACTGAGCGGGGTCTCAATCACAGCACTGAGTGGGGTCTCAATCACAGCACTGAGCGGGGTCTCAATCACAGCACTGAGCGGGGTCTCAATCACAGCACTGAACGGAATCTCCTCCACAGCACTGAGCGGGGTCTCCTCCACAGCACTGAGCGGGGTCTCCTCCACAGCACTGAGCGGGGTCTCAATCACAGCACTGAGTGGGGTCTCCTCCACAGCACTGAGCGGGGTCTCAATCACAGCACTGAGCGGGGTCTCATCCACAGCACTGAGCGGGGTCTCATCCACAGCACTGAGCGGGGTCTCCTCCATGGCACTGAGTGGGGTCTCATCCACAGCACTGAGCGGGGTTTCATCCAAAGCACTGAGCGGGGTCTCCTCCACAGCACTGAGCGGGGTCTCAATCACAGCACTGAGCGGGGTCTCATCCACAGCACTCAGCGGGGTCTCCTCCACAGCACTGAGCGGGGTCTCAATCACAGCACTGAGCGGGGTCTCATCCACAGCACTGAGCGGGGTCTCATCCACAGCACTCAGTGGGGTCTCATCCACAGCACTGAGCGGGGTCTCATCCACAGCACTGAGCGGGGTCTCAATCACAGCACTGAGCGGGGTCTAAATCACAGCACTGAGCGGGGTCTCAATCACAGCACTGAGCGGGGTCTCAATAACAGCACTCAGCGGGGTCTCCTCCACAGCACTGAGCGGGGACTCAATAACAGCACTGAGCGGGGTCTCAATAACAGCACTGAGCGGGGTCTCATCCACAGCACTGAGCGGGGTCTCATCCACAACACTGAGCGGGGTCTCAATCACAGCACTGAGTGGGGTCTCATCCACAACACTGAGCGGGGTCTCAATAACAGCACTGAGCGGGGTCTCAATCACAGCACTGAGCGGGGTCTCAATCACAGCACTGAGTGGGGTCTCATCCACAACACTGAGCGGGGTCTCAATCACAGCACTGAGCGGGGTCTCAATCACAGCACTGAGCGGGGTCTCAATCACAGCACTGAGCGGGGTCTCAATAACAGCACTGAGCGGGGTCTCAATAACAGCACTGAGCGGGGTCTCCTCCACAGCACTGAGCGGGGTCTCATCCACAGCACTCAGTGGGGTCTCATCCACAGCACTCAGCGGGGTCTCAATCACAACACTGAGCGGGGTCTCAATCACAGCACTGAGCGGGGTCTCATCCACAGCACTGAGCGGGGTCTCCTCCACAGCGCTGAGCGGGGTCTCATCCACAGCACTGAGCGGGGTCTCAATCACAGCACTCAGCGGGGTCTCCTCCACAGCACTGAGCGGGGTCTCAATAACAGCACTGAGCGGGGTCTCAATCACAGCACTGAGCGGGGTCTCAATCACAGCACTGAACGTGATCTCCTCCACAGCACTGAGCGGGGTCTCCTCCACAGCACTGAGCGGGGTCTCCTCCACAGCACTGAGCGGGGTCTCATCCACAGCACTGAGCGGGGTCTCATCCACAGCACTCAGTGGGGTCTCATCCACAGCACTCAGCGGGGTCTCATACACAGCACTGAGCGGGGTCTCAATCACAGCACTGAGCGGGGTCTCAATCACAGCACTGAGCGGGGTCTCAATCACAGCACTCAGCGGGGTCTCAATCACAGCACTCAGCGGGGTCTCCTCCACAGCACTGAGCGGGGTCTCAATAACAGCACTGAGCGGGGTCTCAATCACAGCACTGAGCGGGGTCTCAATCACAGCACTGAACGAGATCTCCTCCACAGCACTGAGCGGGGTCTCCTCCACAGCACTGAGCGGGGTCTCCTCCACAGCACTGAGCGGGGTCTCCTCCACAGCACTGAGCGGGGTCTCATCCACAGCACTCAGTGGGGTCTCATCCACAGCACTCAGCGGGGTCTCATCCACAGCACTGAGCGGGGTCTCAATCACAGCACTGAGCGGGGTCTCAATCAAAGCACTGAGCGGGTCTCAATCACAGCACTGAACGGGGTCTCATCCACAGCACTGAGCGGGGTCTCAATCACAGCACTGAGCGGGGGTCTCCTCCACAGCACTGAGCGGGGTCTCAATCACAGCACTGAGCGGGGTCTCATCCACAGCGCTGAGTGGGGTCTCATCCACAGCGCTGAGCGGGGTCTCATCCACAGCACTGAGCGGGGTCTCATCCACAGCACTGAGCGGGGTCTCATCCACAGCACTGAGCGGGGTCTCATCCACAGCACTGAGCGGGGTCTCATCCACAGCACTGAGCGGGGTCTCATCCACAGCACTGAGCGGGGTCTCAATCACAGCACTGAGCGGGGTCTCCTCCACAGCACTGAGCGGGGTCTCATCCACAGCACTGAGCGGGGTCTCATCCACAGCACTGAGCGGGGTCTCATCCACAGCACTCAGTGGGGTCTCATCCACAGCACTCAGCGGGGTCTCATCCACAGCACTCAGCGGGGTCTCAATCACAGCACTGAGCGGGGTCTCAATCACAGCACTGAGCGGGGTCTCATCAACAGCACTGAGCGGGGTCTCATTCACAGCACTCAGCGGGGTCTCCTCCACAGCACTGAGCGGGGTCTCAATCACAGCACTGAGCGGGGTCTCATCCACAGCACTCAGTGGGGTCTCATCCACAGAACTCAGCGGGGTCTCATCCACAGCACTGAGCGGGGTCTCAATCACAGCACTGAGCGGGGTCTCAATCACAGCACTGAGCGGGGTCTCAATCACAGCACTGAGCGGGGTCTCAATCACTGCACTGAGCAGGGTCTCAATCACAGCACTGAGCGGGGTCTCCTCCACAGCACTGAGCGGGGTCTCCCCCACAGCACTGAGCGGGGTCTCCTCCACAGCACTCAGCGGGATCTCCTCCACAGCACTGAGCGGGGTCTCAATCACAGCACTCAGCGGGGTCTCCTCCACAGCACTGAGCGGGGTCTCAATCACAGCACTGAGCGGGGTCTCAATCACAGCACTCAGTGGGGTCTCAATCACAGCACTCAGCGGGGTCTCCTCCACAGCACTGAGCGGGGTCTCCTCCACAGCACTGAGCGGGGTCTCAATCACAGCACTGAGCGGGGTCTCAATCACAGCACTAAGCGGGGTCTCAATCACAGCACTGAGCGGGGTCTCAATCACAGCACTGAGCGGGGTCTCAATCACAGCACTCAGCGGGGTCTCCTCCACAGCACTGAGCGGGGTCTCAATAACAGCACTGAGCGGGGTCTCAATCACAGCACTGAGCGGGGTCTCAATCACAGCACTGAGCGGGGTCTCATCCACAGCACTGAGCGGGGGTCTCATCCACAGCGCTGAGCGGGGTCTCAATCACAGCACTGAGCGGGGTCTCCTCCACAGCACTGAGCGGGGTCTCCTCCACAGCACTGAGCGGGTCTCATCCACAGCACTCAGCGGGGTCTCATCCACAGCACTGAGCGGGGGTCTCAATCACAGCACTGAGCGGGGTCTCAATCACAGCACTGAGCGGGGTCTCAATCACAGCGCTGAGCGGGTCTCAATCACAGCACTGAGCGGGGTCTCCTCCACAGCACTGAGCGGGGTCTCTTCCACAGCACTGAGCGGGGTCTCATCCACAGCACTCAGCGGGGTCTCATCCACAGCACTGAGCGGGGTCTCAATCACAGCACTGAGCGGGGTCTCAATCACAGCACTGAGCGGGGTCTCATCCACAGCACTCAGCGGGGTCTCATCCACAGCACTAAGCGGGGTCTCATCCGCAGCGTTGAGCGGGGTCTCAATCACAGCACTGAGCGGGGTCTCATCCACAGCACTGAGCGGGGTCTCAATCACAGCACTGAGCGGGGTCTCAATCACAGCACTGAGCGGGGTCTCAATCACAGCACTGAGCGGGGTCTCATCCACAGCACTCAGCGGGGTCTCAATCACAGCACTGAGCGGGGTCTCATCCACAACACTGAGCGGGGTCTCAATCACAGCACTGAGTGGGGTCTCCTCCACAGCACTGAGCGGGGTCTCAATCACAGCACTGAGCGGGGTCTCAATCACAGCACTGAGCGGGGTCTCAATCACAGTACTCAGCGGGGTCTCATCCACAGCACTCAGTGGGGTCTCATCCACAGCACTCAGCGGGGTCTCATCCACAGCACTGAGCGGGGTCTCAATCACAGCACTGAGCGGGTCTCAATCACAGCACTGAACGGGGTCTCCTCCACAGCACTGAGCGGGGTCTCAATCACAGCACTGAGCGGGGTCTCCTCCACAGCACTGAGCGGGGTCTCAATCACAGCACTGAGCGTGGTCTCATCCACAGCGCTGAGTGGGGTCTCATCCACAGCGCTGAGCGGGGTCTCATCCACAGCACTGAGCGGGGTCTCATCCACAGCACTGAGCGGGGTCTCATCCACAGCACTGAGCGGGGTCTCATCCACAGCACTGAGCGGGGTCTCATCCACAGCACTGAGCGGGGTCTCAATCACAGCACTGAGCGGGGTCTCATCCACAGCACTGAGCGGGTCTCATCCACAGCACTGAGCGGGGTCTCATCCACAGCACTGAGCGGGGTCTCATCCACAGCACTCAGTGGGTCTCATCCACAGCACTCAGCGGGGTCTCATCCACAGCACTCAGCGGGGTCTCAATCACAGCACTGAGCGGGGTCTCAATCACAGCACTGAGCGGGGTCTCATCCACAGCACTGAGCGGGGTCTCATTCACAGCACTCAGCGGGGTCTCCTCCACAGCACTGAGCGGGGTCTCAATCACAGCACTGGAGCGGGGTCTCATCCACAGCACTCAGTGGGGTCTCAATCACAGCACTCAGCGGGTCTCCTCCACAGCACTGAGCGGGGTCTCCTCCACAGCACTGAGCGGGGTCTCAATCACAGCACTGAGCGGGGTCTCAATCACAGCACTGAGCGGGGTCTCAATCACAGCACTCAGCGGGGTCTCCTCCACAGCACTGAGCGGGGTCTCAATAACAGCACTGAGCGGGGTCTCAATCACAGCACTGAGCGGGGTCTCAATCACTGCACTGAGCGGGGTCTCAATCACAGCACTGAGCGGGGTCTCCTCCACAGCACTGAGCGGGGTCTCCCCCACAGCACTGAGCGGGGTCTCCTCCACAGCACTCAGCGGGGTCTCCTCCACAGCACTGAGCGGGGTCTCAATCACAGCACTCAGCAAGGTCTCCTCCACAGCACTGAGCGGGGTCTCAATCACAGCACTGAGCGGGGTCTCAATCACAGCACTCAGTGGGGTCTCAATCACAGCACTCAGCGGGGTCTCCTCCACAGCACTGAGCGGGGTCTCCTCCACAGCACTGAGCGGGGTCTCAATCACAGCACTGAGCGGGGTCTCAATCACAGCACTGAGCGGGGTCTCAATCACAGCACTCAGCGGGGTCTCCTCCACAGCACTGAGCGGGGTCTCAATCACAGCACTGAGCGGGGTCTCAATCACAGCACTGAGCGGGGTCTCAATCACAGCACTGAGCGGGGTCTCATCCACAGCACTGAGCGGGGTCTCATCACAGCGCTGAGCGGGGTCTCAATCACAGCACTGAGCGGGGTCTCCTCCACAGCACTGAGCGGTCCCAGCACTGAGCGGGTCTCTCCACAGCACTGAGCGGGGTCTCATCCACAGCACTCAGCGGGGTCTCATCCACAGCACTGAGCGGGGTCTCAATCACAGCACTGAGCGGGGTCTCAATCACAGCACTGAGCCCACTGAGCGGGGTCTCAATCACAGCACTGAGCGGGGTCTCAATCACAGCACTGAGCGGGGTCTCATCCACAGCACTCAGCGGGGTCTCATCCACAGCACTAAGCGGGGTCTTATCCGCAGCGCTGAGCGGGGTCTCAATCACAGCACTGAGCGGGGTCTCATCCACAGCACTGAGCGGGGTCTCAATCACAGCACTGAGCGGGGTCTCAATCACAGCACTGAGCGGGGTCTCAATCACAGCACTGAGCGGGGTCTCATCCACAGCACTCAGCGGAATCTCATCCACAGCACTGAGCGGGGTCTCAATCACAGCACTGAGCGGGGTCTCATCCACAGCACTCAGCGGGGTCTCAATCACAGCACTGAGCGGGGTCTCATCCACAACACTGAGCGGGGTCTCAATCACAGCACTGAGTGGGGTCTCCTCCACAGCACTGAGCGGGGTCTCAATCACAGCACTGAGCGGGGTCTCATCCACAGCACTGAGCGGGGTCTCAATCACAGCACTGAGCGGGGTCTCATCCGCAGCGCTGAGCGGGGTCTCATCCACAGCGCTGAGCGGGGTCTCATCCACAGCACTGAGCGGGGTCTCAATCACAGCACTGAGCGGGGTCTCAATCACAGTACTCAGCGGGGTCTCATCCACAGCACTCAGTGGGGTCTCATCCACAGCACTCAGCGGGGTCTCATCCACAGCACTGAGCGGGGTCTCAATCACAGCACTGAGCGGGGTCTCAATCACAGCACTGAGCGGGGTCTCAATCACAGCACTGAGCGGGGTCTCAATCACAGCACTGAGCGGGGTCTCATCCACAGCACTCAGCGCGGGTCTCATCCACAGCACTAAGCGGGGTCTCATCCGCAGCGCTGAGCGGGGTCTCAATCACAGCACTGAGCGGGGTCTCATCCACAGCACTGAGCGGGGTCTCAATCACAGCACTGAGCGGGGTCTCAATCACAGCACTGAGCGGGGTCTCAATCACAGCACTGAGCGGGGTCTCATCCACAGCACTCAGCGGGTCTCATCCACAGCACTGAGCGGGGTCTCCTCCACAGCACTGAGCGGGGTCTCAATCACAGCACTGAGCGGGGTCTCAATCACAGCACTAAGCGGGGTCTCAATCACAGCACTGAGCGGGGTCTCAATCACAGCACTGAGCGGGTCTCAATCACAGCACTCAGCGGGGTCTCCTCCACAGCACTGAGCGGGGTCTCAATAACAGCACTGAGCGGGGTCTCAATCACAGCACTGAGCGGGGGTCTCAATCACAGCACTGAGCGGGGTCTCATCCACAGCACTGAGCGGGGTCTCATCCACAGCGCTGAGCGGGGTCTCAATCACAGCACTGAGCGGGGTCTCCTCCACAGCACTGAGCGGGGTCTCCTCCACAGCACTGAGCGGGGTCTCATCCACAGCACTCAGCGGGGTCTCATCCACAGCACTGAGCGGGGGTCTCAATCACAGCAACTGAGCGGGGGTCTCAATCACAGCACTGAGCGGGGTCTCAATCACAGCGCTGAGCGGGGTCTCAATCACAGCACTGAGCGGGGTCTCCTCCACAGCACTGAGCGGGGTCTCTTCCACAGCACTGAGCGGGGTCTCATCCACAGCACTCAGCGGGGTCTCATCCACAGCACTGAGCGGGGTCTCAATCACAGCACTGAGCGGGGTCTCAATCACAGCACTGAGCGGGGTCTCAATCACAGCACTGAGGCGTGGTCTCAATCACAGCACTGAGCGGGGTCTCATCCACAGCACTCAGCGGGGTCTCATCCACAGCACTAAGCGGGTCTCATCCGCAGCGCTGAGCGGGGTACTCAATCACAGCACTGAGCGGGGTCTCATCCACAGCACTGAGCGGGGTCTCAATCACAGCACTGAGCGGGGTCTCAACCACAGCACTGAGCGGGGTCTCAATCACAGCACTGAGCGGGGTCTCATCCACAGCACTCAGCGGGGTCTCATCCACAGCACTGAGCGGGGTCTCCTCCACAGCACTGAGCGGGGTCTCAATCACAGCACTGAGCGGGGTCTCAATCACAGCACTAAGCGGGGTCTCAATCACAGCACTGAGCGGGGTCTCAATCACAGCACTGAGCGGGGTCTCAATCACAGCACTCAGCGGGGTCTCCTCCACAGCACTGAGCGGGGGTCTCAATAACAGCACTGAGCGGGGTCTCATCACAGCACTGAGCGGGGTCTCAATCACAGCACTGAGCGGGGTCTCATCCACAGCACTGAGCGGGGTCTCATCCACAGCGCTGAGCGGGGGTCTCAATCACAGCACTGAGGCGGGGTCTCCTCCACAGCACTGAGCGGGGTCTCCTCCACAGCACTGAGCGGGGTCTCATCCACAGCACTCAGCGGGGTCTCATCCACAGCACTGAGCGGGGTCTCAATCACAGCACTGAGCGGGGTCTCAATCACAGCACTGAGCGGGGTCTCAATCACAGCGCTGAGCGGGGGTCTCAATCACAGCACTGAGCGGGGTCCCCAGCCGCACAGCACTGAGCGGGGTCTCTTCCACAGCACTGAGCGGGGTCTCATCCACAGCACTCAGCGGGGTCTCATCCACAGCACTGAGCGGGTCTCATCACAGCACTGAGCGGGGTCTCAATCACAGCACTGAGCGGGGTCTCAATCACAGCACTGAGCGGGTTCTCATCACAGCACTGAGCGGGGTCTCATCCACAGCACTCAGCGGGGTCTCATCCACAGCACTAAGCGGGGTCTCATCCGCAGCGCTGAGCGGGGTCTCAATCACAGCACGAGAGCGGGGGTCTCATCCACAGCACTGAGCGGGGTCTCAATCAACAGCACTGAGCGGGGTCTCATCAACAGCACTGAGCGGGGTCTCAATCACAGCACTGAGCGGGGTCTCATCCACAGCACTCCGCGGGGTCTCAATCACAGCACTGAGCGGGGTCTCATCCACAACACTGAGCGGGGGTCCAATCACAGCACTGAGCGGGGGTCTCAATCACAGTACTCAGCGGGGTCTCATCCACAGCACTCAGTGGGGTCTCCTCCACAGAACTGAGCGGGGTCTCAATCACAGCACTGAGCGGGGTCTCATCCGCAGCGCTGAGCGGGGTCTCATCCACAGCGCTGAGCGGGGTCTCATCCACAGCACTGAGCGGGTCCTCATCCACAGCACTGAGCGGGGTCTCAATCACAGCACTGAGCGGGGTCTCAATCACAGTACCTCAGCGGGGTCTCATCCACAGCACTCAGTGGGGTCTCATCCCCAGCACTGAGCGGGGTCTCCTCCACAGCACTGAGCGGGGGTCTCAATCACAGCACTGAGCGGGGTCTCCTCCACAGCACTGAGCGGGGGTCTCAATCACAGCACTGAGCGTGGGTCTCATCCACAGCGCTGAGTGGGGTCTCATCCACCGCGCTGAGCGGGGGGTCTCATCCACGCACTGAGCGGGGTCTCATCACAGCACTGAGCGGGGTCTCATCCACAGCACTGAGCGGGGTCTCATCCACAGCACTGAGCGGGGTCTCATCCACAGCACTGAGCGGGGTCTCATCCACAGCACTGAGCGGGGTCTCAATCACCAGCACTGAGCGGGTCTCAATCACAGCACTGAGCGGGGTCTCAATCACAGCACTGAGCGGGGTCTCATCCACAGCACTCAGCGGGGTCTCAAATCACAGCACTGAGCGGGGTCTCATCCACAACACTGAGCGGGGTCTCCTCCACAGCACTGAGCGGGGTCTCAATCACAGCACTGAGCGGGGTCTCCTCCACAGCACTGAGCGGGGTCTCAATCACAGCACTGAGCGGGGTCTCCTCCACAGCACTAAGCGGGGTCTCATCCGCAGCGCTGAGCGGGGTCTCAATCACAGCACTGAGCGGGGTCTCATCCACAGCACTGAGCGGGGTCTCAATCACAGCACTGAGCGGGGTCTCAATCACAGCACTGAGCGGGGTCTCAATCACAGCACTGAGCAGGGGTCTCCCATCACAGCACTCAGCGGGGTCTCAATCACAGCACTGAGCGGGGTCTCATCCACAACACTGAGCGGGGTCTCAATCACAGCACTGAGTGGGGTCTCATCCACAGCACTGAGCGGGGTCTCAATCACAGCACTGAGCGGGGTCTCATCCACAGCACTGAGCGGGGTCTCAATCACAGCACTGAGCGGGGTCTCATCCGCAGCGCTGAGCGGGGTCTCATCCACAGCGCTGAGCGGGGTCTCATCCACAGCACTGAGCGGGGTCTCATCCACAGCACTGAGCGGGGTCTCAATCACAGCACTGAGCGGGGGTCTCAATCACAGTACTCAGCGGGGTCTCATCCACAGCACTCAGTGGGGTCTCATCCACAGCACTCAGCGGGGTCTCATCCACAGCACTGAGCGGGGTCTCAATCACAGCACTGAGCGGGTCTCAATCACAGCACTGAACAGGGTCTCATCCACAGCACTGAGCGGGGTCTCCTCCACAGCACTGAGCGGGGTCTCAATCACAGCACTGAGCGGGGTCTCCTCCACAGCACTGAGCGGGGTCTCAATCACAGCACTGAGCGTGGTTCATCCACAGCGCTGAGTGGGGTCTCATCCACAGCTGAGGGGGTCTCATCCACAGCACTGAGCGGGGTCTCATCCACAGCACTGAGCGGGGGTCTCATCACAGCACTGAGCGGGGTCTCATCCACAGCACTGAGCGGGGTTCATCCACAGCACTGAGCGGGGTCTCCCACAGCACTGAGGGGGTCTCAATCACAGCACTGAGCGGGGTCTCAATCACAGCACTGCAGCGGGGTCTCAATCACAGAACTGAGCGGGGTCTCCTCCACAGCACTGAGCGGGGTCTCAATCACAGCACTGCGGGGTCTCATCCACACACTGAGCGGGGGTCTCAATCACAGCACTGAGGGGTCTCATCCACAGCACTGAGCGGGGGTCTCAATCACAGCATGAGCGGGGTCTCATCCACAG